>NC_074667.1:51214957-51449711 GCF_029448725.1 Salvelinus fontinalis | reverse complement strand
TTAAAAAATCGGAAATGTTGACTGGATTCACAAGATCTGTGTCTTTCATTAGCTGTATTGGACTTTAATGTGTGAAAGTTAAATATTTAAAAAAAAATTTTTTTTTGAATTTCGCGGCACTGGTTTTTCAGTGGGGGGGGGGGGGGTGTGCCGCTAGCGCCACGCTGATCCTAGACAGGTTAAATATGAAACTAGTTGTGAGAAGATGAAATGTGATGTTAGCCTTCTAAATGAGAATTGTTTTTCACATAAAAGTTTTATCCAGTCAGTAACCACACCTACATGAGCACAGACATTATGCCAAACGTAATGGAACCGCCCTTTTGCCAGAGTTTATAAAAGGACTCGTTACAAAATTCACATCAGACCAGGAAAATGTGGAGTGTGGCTGCACGTTGAAATGGTAGGAATTTAAATCTCTAGAGACCAGTTCATTGCCGGGTTGCTACGGGCGTATAAAATGGTTCTAGCTGTACCCTGAATAATTAACCATTGGGACCAATACAAAGACGGTAAGCTGGACATGTAAAATGGTTAGACTCAACATTAGACCAGCGTGACCGACAGCGTGACCGACAGCGTGACCGACAGCGTGACGTGAAAGTTATGAAGTTGTTAGAAACTCTGAAACTCTCTCTCAAGGAAGAAGACTACACAGGAACATTCAGTCTGCAGCTGTTTAAGTATTTTAGTCTAGTAAACTCTAGTAAACCACCGGGTGGTACTTTGAAAGATCCTTTCTAATGAGCATTTCCTCTGGAAGATCCAGTCTAACACACACTCTGAGACAGAGAAGCTAAGGCTACAAAATACATGGTGACCTCTGGTGGACAACCAGAGACTTACACAACCAGAGACTTTCTGTCAAATTACTCCCCGTAGATGGATCGAGTGATTTCAACAGAGAGACATCAATGACATACACACCTAAATATGTACATTGCAATTATTTTGAATGAGTGGCCGTTCATGTGCAAATTATTCACATTTCCATGAGCATAGTTATCAGCTGTATGTACGATAGTGGAATTCCTTTGTCTCTCCCTTTCCCTCTCTTTTGAATCTGCCATTTTGTGTAACAAGCCGTCATATAAGTTTAGTCCACTAGGGACCTTTCATTGCATTGTGTTAGTAACCATTAACTATATTGTGTGTGTATTTCTGTATGAATATGTAGTTAGTTAGTAAATAAATAAATAAGACCAATTTATATATCGCTGATTCATAATTTATGCTATGGTTCGTGCAGATATCCAAGAATTTTGCAACATTCAGAGTGAGACTGATAAGGTAAATAAGAATTAATGAATTGACGGATGTAAGATATATTTATATCTTTAGAGTTTAGTTGTGAGATAGTAACTCGTTAACCTGTTTGGGGTGCAAGCCCGAAATCAGAACGAAAATGACAACAGCTGCAGGGCGCGAAATTCAAAATCTATTTTTTTTAAATATTTAACTTTCACACATTAACAAGTCCAATACAGCATTTGAAAGATAAACATCTTGTCAATCCAGCCAACATGTCCGATTTTTTAAATGTTTTACAGAGAAAACACCACATATATTTATGTTAGCTCACCACCAAATACAAAAGTGGACAGACACGTATGAATATGATTATGATGTATGAATTATGATTCAAGTAGCATGCACAAGCCAACCGAAATAAACTAAAACCAACCTAAAGAACCCAGAAAAAACTACCTCAGATGACAGTCATATAACATGTTACACAATAAATCTATGTTTTGTTCATAAAAAGTGCATATTTTAGCTATAAATCAGTTTTACATTGATGCTACCATAAATGCTACCACATAGCTACAGCCTGAATCCAGACGGGAGTAGCCAGAGAAAATACATACACCAACGTCGACTACTAATTACACCTCATAAAACATTTCAGAAAAAAATATGGTGGATAGCTAATGAAAGACAGATATCGTGTGAATAAAGCCAATATTTCCGATTTTTGAAGTGTTTTACAGCGAAAACACAATATATCGTTATATTAGCTAACAACATAAGCTAGCATAAGGCAGCACTAGCATAAGTCAAGCGCTAGCCTAGCACAGTTAGCAGAGTTAGCATAGCACAGTTCGACAGATAAATGAAAAAGCATCCCAAATTGGGTCCTTATCTTTGTTGATATTCCATCAGAATGTTGTAACGGGGTCCAATGTCCAGTAGAGTCTTTAGTTGGGTTCCAGAACGAACTATTTCCCTCTTTGGTTAGCAAGCACAATAGCATTGCGGCGCTAACCTCTCCTTCTTCAAAAAATTCTTCCAAAACATCACGTCTAAAGTCCAGAATAAATTGCAATAATATAATTAAAGTATATTGAAAAAACATACTTTAGGATGATTTTGTGACATGTATCAAATAATATCGAAGTCAGAGATCATATTCACCGTTATCGACCTTCTTCCAGAAGCCGAGACCAAATTATGCTTCGCGCCCGGAATTTTTTTTTAACTGCGCAGGTCTTACAAGAAGGTGTGTTATTCAGTCCATGGACGAGATATTCGACTGCTTTCAATTCTCACTTCCGCATTACAGCCTGATGAAGGCGTGTGACGTGTTTCTATGGTCCTAAGTCTAATGACCTTTTATAGACAAGGTCTTAAAGAGACACATCGCATTTTGGAAATCTCAATTCGGCTGGGAAAATGGCTGTAAAAATATTTCTGTTCGACTTAGAGAAACAATTCAAACATTTTTAGAAACTATAGACTGTTATCTATCCAACAGTAGTAAATATATGCATATTGTAAAATAAAAAGTTTCTTAGGAGGCCGTTTGAAAATGTGCACATATTTTCCAGTTTTTTCAATATTCAGCTTGCAGCCCAAACAGGTTTTAACCTGTCTAGGATGAGCGTGCCGCTAGCGGCACACCCCCCCCCACCCCCACTGAGAAGGCAGAGCCGCGAAATTCAAAAAAAAAAATGTTTAATATTTAACTTTCACACATTAAAGTCCAATACAGCTAATGAAAGACACAGATCTTGTGAATCCAGTCAACATGTCCGATTTTTAAAATGTTTTACAGGGAAGACACAATATGTAAAGATGTACATCTATTACCTAAAAACACATTAGCATAATCCACCATCTTTTATTTGTCCACCAACACCAGTAGCTATCACCAATTCGGCTAAACTAAGATATTTATAGCCCCTAACCAACAAAAAAACTCATTAGATGACAGTCTGATAACATATTTATGGTATGGGATAGGTTTTGTTAGAAAAAAGTGCATATTTCAGGTAGATGGCATAGGTTACAATTGCACCCACCGTCACAAATGGACTAGAATAATTACAATGAGCAACGTGTTTACCTAACTACTAATCATCAAACATTTCGTAAAAATACACAGCATACACTAATCGAAAGACACAGATCCTGTGAATACAGACAATATTTCAGATTTTCTAAGTGTCTTACAGCGAAAACACAATAAATCGTTATATTAGCATAGCACATAGCACATAGCAGCCCAGCATTGATTCTAGCCAAAGTGAGCGATAAAAGTCAACATCGCCAAAAGATATTAATTTTTTCACTAACCTTCTCAGAATTCTTCCGATGACACTCCTGTAACATCATATTACACAATCCATATAGAGTTTGATCGAAAATGTTTATATTTAGCCACCAAAATCATGGTTAGACAATGTGAAATGTAGCTCAGCTGGTCAGAAAATGTCCTTGCGCCACTTAGACAGTGATCTACTCTTATACATAAATACTCATAAACGTGACTAAAAAATATAGGGTGGACAGGGATTGATAGACAATTTAATTCTTAATACAATTGCGGAATTACATTTTTTAAATTATCCTTACTTTTCAATACAGTTTGCGCCAAGCGAAGCTACGTCAAAAAACATGGCGTCCTAAGCCACTAAAATTTTTCGACAGAAACACGATTTATCATAATAAAAATGTCCTACTTTGAGCTGTTCTTCCATCAGTATCTTGGGCAAAGGATCCTTTCTTGGGAGTAATCGTCTTTTGGTGGAAAGCTGTCCTCTTGCCATGTGGAAATGCCAACTGCGTTCGGGATGAACTGAAAAGCGTGCCCAGCTATTCACATCGTTTCAAAAATAAATGTCCCAAAATCGCACTAAACGGATATAAATTGCTATAAAACGCTTTAAATTAACTACCTTATGATGTTTTTAACTCCTATAACGAGTAAAAAGATGACCTGAGAAATATAACAGGCTAAACTAACGCTTGGAACAGGAGCGGGTCGGTGTCCTCCACGCGCGTTACGCACCAAGAAAAGACTTGCTAGCTACAGGGTTTTTTAATTTATAGGGCCTGTGAACGCGCAATCGACCCCATTGAAATCGTCATCACGTAAAGGCATCCAGGGGAAGACGTAAGAAGTGTCCGTATAGTCATAGCAATAACAGTGCCCTTTTAACTGACTCCAGAACAGTGGCCAACATTTCTGAAATCTGACTCCATGTCAGGGAAATTGCTGTAGAATGGGCTCTGTTCCACTTAGAGACAAAATTTCAACTCCTATAGAAACTATAGACTGTTTTCTATCCAATAATAATAATAATATGCATATTGTACGATCAAGGATTTTGTGGGAAGCCGTTTCAAAAATGACCTAATTAGCATAAATAGTCACAACAGCGCCCCCATCCTCAACAGGTTTTAAATAACTTTTACCGTGGTGCCACAGATTACTACTTAATTAATTGTTATATGATTAATTTAATCACGTAATTTTTTAAATCTTTACTTAATCAGATGACTGATTTTTTTTTCGGGAGTTTTGCCGTGTTCCATTCTCTAACTTTGTTGACTTTGGAGTGATCCGTCCCACTTGGCAAGTGCCCATGCTAAATGAAGAGGGATATTTGCCGTTCCAGATCAAAACAACGACTGTTCTGGACAAAAGACACCTTATCCAACATTCTGACGGAAGATCACCAAAAGTAAGAAACATTGTCACGATCGTGTGGCGGATTGATGGACCAAAACGCAGCATTTGGAAAGTAAGCCATCTTCTTTTATTTTTTTAAAGATGACGAAAAATAAACACGAAATACTTAATACAAACTAACAAAAACAACAAACGACCGTGAAGCTAAATAACGTTGTGCACATACACACACAGGCTACAAACGTTCTACATAGACAACTACTCACAACAAATGAAAGCCTATGGCTACCCTAAATAAGGCTCCCAATCAGAGACAACCGAAATCAGCTGTCTCTAATTGGGAACTCATTCAGGTAACCATAGACTCTCCTAGACAACTAAACATACAAAGACAACGCTAGACACATGTACTCAACACAAACCCATATACTACACCCAACAACCCCTTTACCATAGAATCACCCAAAAACAACAAAACACAAACATTCCCCATGTCACACCCTGACCTAACTAAAATAATAAAGAAAACAAAGAATACTAAGGCCAGGGCGTGACATAACCCCCCCCTTAAGGTGCGAACTCCGGGCGCACCATTAACCAGTCTAGGGGAGGGTCTGGGTGGGCTTCCATCCACGGTGGCGGCTCCGGCTCTGGTCGTAGTCCCCACGTCACCACAGTCCCTAACCGCCTCCTTAGCTTCCTCCAAAAGACCCCCCTCCACATTAACCCCACTGCATTAAGGGGCAGTTCCGGACTAAGGGGCAGCTCCGGACTAAGGGGCAGTACCAGGGTAAGGGGCAGTACCAGGGTCAGGGGCAGTACCAGGGTCAGGGGCAGTACCAGGGTCAGGGGCAGCTCCGAACTAAGGGGCAGTACCAGGGTAAGGGACAGTACCAGGGTCAGGGACAGTACCAGGGTCAGGGACAGTACCAGGGTCAGGGACAGTACCAGGGTAAGGGGCAGTACCAGGGTAAGGGGCAGTACCAGGGTAAGGGGCAGCACCAGGGTAAGGGGCAGCACCAGGGTAAGGGGCAGCTCCGGACTGAGGAATGGCAGCTCCGGACTGAGGAATGGCAGCTCCGGACTGAGGGACTGCAGCTCCGGACTGAGGGACGGCCCATGGCTGGCTGACAGATCTGGCTGCTCATGGCTGGCTGACGGATCTGGCTGCTCATGGCTGGCTGACGGATCTGGCTGCTCATGGCTGGCTGACGGATCTGGCTGCTCATGGCTGGCTGACGGATCTGGCTGCTCATGGCTGGCTGACGGATCTGGCTGCTCATGGCTGGCTGACGGATCTGGCTGCTCATGGCTAGCTGACGGATCTGGCTGCTCATGGCTAGCTGACGGATCTGGCTGCTCATGGCTAACTGACGGATCTGGCTGCTCATGGCTGGCTGACGGATCTGGCTGCTCATGGCTGGCTGACGGATCTGGCTGCTCATGGCTGGCTGACGGATCTGGCTGCTCATGGCTGGCTGACGGATCTGGCTGCTCATGGCTGGCTGACGGATCTGGCTGCTCATGGCTAGCTGACGGATCTGGCTGCTCATGGCTGGCTGACTGATCTGGCAGATCCTGTCTGATTGGCGGCTCTGGCAGATCCTGTCTGGTTGGCGGCTCTGGCAGATCCTGTCTGGTTGGCGGCTCTGGCAGATCCTGTCTGGTTGGCGGCTCTGGCAGATCCTGTCTGGTTGGCGGCTCTGGCAGATCCTGTCTGGTTGGCGGCTCTGGCAGATCCTGTCTGGTTGGCGGCTCTGGCAGATCCTGTCTGACGGACGGCTCTAGCGGCTCCTGTCTGGCTGGCGGCTCTAGCGGCTCCTGTCTGGCTGGCGGCTCAGTAGGCTCATGGCAGACGGGCGGCTTTGCAGGCTCATGGCAGACGGGCGGCTTTGCAGGCTCATGGCAGACGGATGGCTCAGATGGCGCTGGGGAGACGGATGGCTCAGATGGCGCTGGGGAGACGGATGGCTCAGATGGCGCTGGGGAGACGGATGGCTCAGATGGCGCTGGGGAGACGGATGGCTCAGATGGCGCTTGGCAGACGGGCAGTTCAGTCATCGCTGTGCAGACGGCAGACTCCTGCCGGCTGAGGCGCACTGTAGGCCTGGTGCGTGGTGCCGGGACTGGTGGCACCGGGCTGGGGACACGCATCTCAGGGCTAGTGCGGGGAGCAGCAACAGGACGCACAGGACTCTGGGGACACACAGGAGGCTTGGTGCGTGGTTTAGGCACTGGTGGTAAAGGGCTGGAGACACGCACCATATAGCTAGTGCGTGGAGGAGGCACTGGTGGTACTGGGTTGGGGCGGGGAGGTGGCGCCGGAAATACCGGACCGTGCAGGCGTACTGGCTCCCTTGAACGCCGAGCCTGCCCAACCTTACCTGGTTGTATGCTCCCCGTCTCCTGACCAGTGCGGGGAGGTGGAAAAACCCGCACCGGCCTATGTAGGCGAACCGGGGACACCATGCGTAAGGCTGGTGCCATGTACGCCGGCCCGAGAAGACGCACTGGTGACCAGATGCGTTGGGCCGGCTTCATGACATACGGCTCAACGCTCAGTCTAGCCCGGCCGATACGTGGAGCTGAAATGTACCGAACCGGGCTATGCACGCGTACAGGAGACATCGTGCGCTCTTCTGCGTAACACGATGTCTGCCCGTACTCTCGCTCTCCACGGTAAGTACAGGGAGTAGGCGCAGGTTTCCTACCTGACTTCGCCACACTCCCTTTAAGGCCCCCCCCAAGAAATTTTTGGTTTGTACTCACGGGCTTCCAGCCTTGTCTCCGTGCTGCCTCCTCATATCGCCTCCTCTCGGCTTTAGCTGCCTCCAGCTCTTCACGAGGAAGGCGATATTCTCCCGGTTGTGCCCACGGCCCCTTACCATCCAGTATCTCCTCCCATGTCCACGAATCCTGTGTAGGTGGGTCCTGTTGCCGCTTTCCATGCCGCTTGGTCCTGTAATGGTGAGTAGTTCTGTCACGATCGTGTGGCGGATTGATGGACCAAAACGCAGCATTTGGAAAGTAAGCCATCTTCTTTTATTTTTTTAAAGATGACGAAAAATAAACACGAAATACTTAATACAAACTAACAAAAACAACAAACGACCGTGAAGCTAAATAACGTTGTGCACATACACACACAGGCTACAAACGTTCTACATAGACAACTACTCACAACAAATGAAAGCCTATGGCTACCCTAAATAAGGCTCCCAATCAGAGACAACCGAAATCAGCTGTCTCTAATTGGGAACTCATTCAGGTAACCATAGACTCTCCTAGACAACTAAACATACATAGACAACGCTAGACACATGTACTCAACACAAACCCATATACTACACCCAACAACCCCTTTACCATAGAATCACCCAAAAACAACAAAACACAAACATTCCCCATGTCACACCCTGACCTAACTAAAATAATAAAGAAAACAAAGAATACTAAGGCCAGGGCGTGACAAACATTTTATGATGCTATTTCTAATATCTGTCGTGCATGTTGACTGGTCGTGGGCGTCCAAGTGTTTCTGGCTATTGTGGCTATGCTAATATCACGCTACATTTTGTTTCATTACGACATCCAGCTTCGGTATAGCTAGAGTAGCCAACTTGGGCGCCGACGCGTTTGTGAGTGTATCAGTCAATGCTAGAACAGTTAGCCTTAACCTGTCTAGGATCAGCGTGGCGCTAGCGGCACCCCCCCCCCCCCCCACTGAAAAACCAGTGCCGCGAAATTCAAAAAAAATATTTTTTTAAAATATTTAACTTTCACACATTAAAGTCCAATACAGCTAATGAAAGACACAGATCTTGTGAATCCAGTCAACATTTCCGATTTTTAAAATGTTTTACAGGGAAGACACAATATGTAAAGATGTACATCTATTACCTAAAAACACATTAGCATAATCCACCATCTTTTATTTGTCCACCAACACCAGTAGCCATCACCAATTCGGCTAAACTAAGATATTTATAGCCCCTAACCAACAAAAAAACTCATTAGATGACAGTCTGATAACATATTTATGGTATGGGATAGGTTTTGTTAGAAAAAAGTGCATATTTCAGGTAGATGGCATAGTTTACAATTGCACCCACCATCACAAATGGACTAGAATAATTACAATGAGCAACGTGTTTACCTAATTACTAATCATCAAACATTTCGTAAAAATACACAGCATACACGAATCGAAAGACACAGATCCTGTGAATACAGACAATATTTCAGATTTTCTAAGTGTCTTACAGCGAAAACACAATAAATCGTTATATTAGCTTAGCACATAGCAATTAGCAGCCCAGCATTGATTCTAGCCAAAGTGAGCGATAAAAGTCAACATCGCCAAAAGATATTAATTTTTTCACTAACCTTCTCAGAATTCTTCCGATGACACTCCTGTAACATCACATTACAACATGCATATACAGTTTGATAGAAAATGTTTATATTTAGCCACCAAAATCATGGTTAGACAATGTGAAATGTAGACAGGCTGGTCAGAAAATGTCCTTGCGCCACTTAGACAGTGATCTACTCTTATACATAAATACTCATAAACGTGACTAAAAAATATAGGGTGGACAGGGATTGATAGACAATTTAATTCTTAATACAATTGCGTTATTACATTTTTTAATTTATCCTTACTTTTCAATACAGTTTGCGCCAAGCGAAGCTACGTCAAAAAACATGGCGTCCTAAGCCACTAAAATGTTTCGACAGAAACACGATTTATCATAATAAAAATGTCCTACCTTGAGCTGTTCTTCCATCAGTATCTTGGGCAAAGGATCCTTTCTTGGGAGAAATCGTCTTTTGGTGGAAAGCTGTCCTCTTGCCATGTGGAAATGTCAACTGCGTTCGGGATGAACTGAAAAGCGTGCCCAACTTTTCACATCGTTGCAAAAATAAATGTCCCAAAATCGCACTAAACGGATATAAATTGCTATAAAACGCTTTAAATTAACTACCTTATGATGTTTTTAACTCCTATAACGAGTGAAAAGATGACCGGAGAAATATAACAGGCTAAACTAATGCTTGGAACAGGTGCGCGCCGGGGTCCTCTAGGCTCATGACGCAGCTCCCAAAGAATGACTAGCTTCAGGGTTTTTTGATTTGTAGGGCCTGTGAACGCGCAATCGACCCCGTTGGAATCGTCATCACGTAAAGGCATCCAGGGGAAGACGTAAGAAGTGTCCGTATAGTCATAGCAACGACAGTGCCCTTTTAAATGACTTCAGAAGAGTGGCCAACATTTCTCAAATCTGACTCCATGTCAGGGAAATTGCTGTAGAATGGGCTCTGTTCCACTTAGAGACAAAATTTCAACTCCTATAGAAACTATAGACTGTTTTCTATCCAATAATAATAATAATATGCATATTGTACGATCAAGGATTTTGTGGGAAGCCGTTTAAAAAATTAGCCACATTAGCATAAATAGTCTAAACAGCGCCCCCATCCCCAACAGGTTAAATTAGTTTGGTCACGAAAGTCAGAAAAGCAATAAAATTAATCGCTTATCTTTGATAATCTTCGGATGTTTGCACTCACGAGACTCCCAGTTACACAATAAATGTTCTTTTTGTTCGATAAATATTAGTTTTATAACAAAAAAACGCCATTTGGGTTGCGCGTTATGTTCAGAACACCACAGCCTCGTTCCGTTCTTGAAAGGCAGACAAATTCCAAAAAGTATCCGTAATGTTCGTAGAAACATGTCAAATGTTTTTTATAATCAATCCTCAGGTTGTTTTTAACCTGTTTGTGCTGCAGGGGCAGTATTGAGTAGCCAGATAAAAGGTGCCCATTTCAAACGGCCTCGTACTCAATTCTTGCTCGTACAATATGCATATTATTATTACTATTGGATAGAAAACACTCTAGTTTCTAAAACCGTTTGAATTATATCTGTGAGTCAAACAGAACTCATTTGGCACAAACTTCCTGACCAGGAAGTGGAAAGTCTGAAATCGAGGCTCTGTTCTACTTCCTGCCTATAAATGGGCATGATACGTATTAGTATACATGCACTTCATAGACCTTCCTCTGGATGTCAAGAGGCGGTGAGAGAAGAAATTTAGTGTTTATCTTGGTCTGAAGTGGAATACAAGCTCTTTGTATGACGTGTCCCCCATTTCCTGTTTTCTGGAGAGCGCGAGGAGGTACCTGGATTTGCCTTCTGTTTAGCTGCCGTTATAGGTGACTACTATCTCCGGCTTTGATTATATTTGATACATGTGACCATATCATCGTAAAGTATGTTTTTTCAATATAGTTTAATCAGATTATTGAAATTTTTTCGGGAGTTTTGCCGTGTTCCGTTCTCTGAGTTTTTTGACGATGGAGAGATTCGTGCCACTTGGCAAGTGTGCTTGCTAATTCAAGAGGGAAAATGGACGTTCTAAATCCAAACAACAATTGTTCTGGACAAAGGACCCCTTGTCCAACATTCTGATGGAAGATCAGCAAAAGTAAGAAACATTTTATGATGCTATTTCATATATCTGTCGTACATGTGAACTAGTCGTCGGCGCCCAAGTTGGCTACTCTACCTATACCGAAGCCGGATGTTGTAATGAAGTTATTTTTTAGAATTCTAACACGGCGATTTCATTAACCTGTTTGGGCTGCAGCCCGACAGCATCATAAAATGTTTCTTACTTTTGGTGATCTTCTGTCAGAATGTTGGACAAGGTGTCCTTTGTCCAGAACAGTCGTTGTTTTGATCTGGAACGGCAAATATCCCTCTTCATTTAGCATGGGCACTTGCCAAGTGGCACGGATCACTCCAAAGTCAACAAAGTTAGAGAACGGAACACAGCAAAACTCCCGAAAAAATTTCAAAAATCTGATTAAACTATATTGAAAAAACATACGTTACGATGATATGGTCAAATGTATCAAATAAAATCTAAGATGGCTAAACAGAAGGCATATCCATGTCCTCTTTCGCGCGCTCCAGAAACAGGATATGGACGGTCACGTCAAACAAAGACCTTTTATTCCACCTCAGACCAAGATAGACACGAAATTTCTACTCTCACCGCATCTTGACAACCAGGGGAAGGCGTATGAAGTGTATGTAGACTCTTACGTATCACGCTCATGTATAGGCATGCAGTTGAACAGAGCATCGATTTCTGACATTTCACTTCCTGGTCAGGAAAAGTGCTGCAGAAGGAGTTCTGTTTCACTCAGAGAAATAATTCAAACGGTTTTAGAAACTAGAGAGTGTTTTCTATCCAATAGTAATAATAATATGCATATTGTACGAGCAAGAATTGAGTACGAGGCCGTTTGAAATGGGCACATTTTATCTGGCTACTCAATACGCCCCCTGCAGCCATAACAGGTTTAAGAACTAATGGATCTATCATTTCCTATACAACATGTATTTTTTAGTTATGTTTATGAATAGCTATTTGGTCAGAATATGTGTGTCAGAAAAAGTGTCAGAAAAATATCCGGAAGTTGTGGGAAAAAGTAGCTAAGTTAGCACAATGTGTAACCACTGATTTCAGCTCTAAATATGCACATTTTCGAACAAAACATAAGTGTATGTATAACCTGATGTTATAGGACTGTCATCTGATGAAGAATATCAAGGTTAGTCAAAAATGATATATCTTTTACTTGTTTGTTACGATCGCTAACTTTTACTGCTGGGAAATGGCTTGTCTTTCTGGCTATTGTGGTAAGCTAATATAACGCTATATTGTGTTTTCGCTGTAAAACACTTAATAAATCGGAAATATTGGCTGGAATCACAAGATGCCTGTCTTTCATTTGCTGTACACTATGTATTTTTCAGAAATGTTTTATGATGAGTAATTAGGTATTTGATGTTGGTGTCTGTAATTATTCTGGCTGCTTTCGGTGCAATTTCTGATTGTAGCTGCAATGTAAACTATGATTTATACCTGAAATATGCACATTTTTCGAACAAAACATAGATTTATTGAATAACATGTTATAAGACTGTCATCTGATGAAGTTGTTTGTTGGTTAGTTTGGTTGGTTCTTGGTTAGTTAGGTTGGCTTTGTGCATGCTACCTGTGCTGTGAAAAATGTCTGTCCTTTTTTGTATTTGGTGGTGAGCTAACATAAATATACGTGCTGTTTTCGCTGTAAAACATTTTAAAAATGGGACATTTTGGCTGGATTCACAAGATGCGTACATTTCATTTGCTGTATTGGACTTGTTAATGTGTGAAAGTTAAATATTTAAAAAATATATATTTTGAATTTCGCGCCCTGCACTTGAGCTGGCTGTAGTCAAAAGTGTACCGACGTCGGGCTTGCAGCCAGAAGAAGTTTACATACATAATCAATAATATTTCAACCGGACGATAACCTAATCAATAAAAGAGAGAAAGAAAATGTTGATCTACCCCTCTCGTGCGCAGGAACTAATCAAAGGACACCTGACTCGTTTTGAAAAATCTCGCTCATTTTTTAAAATAAAAGCCTGAAACTATGTCTAAAGCCTGGTCACAGCCTGAGGAAGCCATTGGAAAAGGAATCTGGTTGATATGCCTTTAAATGGAGGAGGGGCAGGCAACAGAACAGGGATCAAATAAAATAAACACTTCCGGGTTGGATTTCCTCAGGTTTCCGCCTGCAGAATCAGTTTTGTTATCTTCTACCGACTCAGAAACCCTGGATCCGGGAGCACCCCCACCTCCCCCACCAGTAAAAAAGCTGAATAGCATAGCTAGCATAGCGTCACAATTAAATAGTAGCATCTAAATATCATTCAATCACAAGTCCAAGATACCAGATGAAAGATCCACTTCTTGTGAATCCAGCAAACATTTCAGATTTGTAAAATGTTTAACAGGGAAGACACAATATGTAAATCTATTAGCTAACCACGTTAGCAAAAATCACCATTTTTCTTTGTCCACCATTTTTTCTCACCACCAGTAGCTATCACCAATTCGGCCAAATAAAGATATTGATAGCCACTAACCAAGAAAAAACCTCATCAGATGACAGTCTGATAACATATTTATTGTATAGGATAGGTTTTGTTAGAAAAATGTGCATATTTCAGGTATAAATCATAGTTTACAATTGCACCCACCATCACAACTCGACTAGAATAAATACAGAGAGCAACGTGTATTACCTAATTACTAATCATAAAACATTTCTTAACCTGTCTAGGATGAGGGTGCCGCTAGCGGCACTCCCCCCCCACCCCCACTGAAAAGGCAGAGCCGCGAAATTCAAAAAAAATATTTTTTTAAAATATTTAACTTTCACACATTAAAGTCCAATACAGCTAATGAAAGACACAGATCTTGTGAATCCAGCCAACATGTCCGATTTTTAAAATGTTTTACAGGGAAGACACAATATGTAAAGATGTAAATCTATTACCTAAAAACACATTAGCATAATCCACCATCTTTTATTTGTCCACCAACACCAGTAGCTATCACCAATTCGGCTAAACTAAGATATTTATAGCCCCTAACCAAGAAAAGAACTCATCAGATGACAGTCTGATAACATATTTATGGTATGGGATAGGTTTTGTTAGAAAAATGTGCATATTTCAGGTAGATGGCATAGGTTACAATTGCACCCACCGTCACAAATGGACTAGAATAACTACATAGAGCAACGTGTTTATCTACTTACTAATCATCAAACATTTCGTAAAAATACACAGCATACACTAATCGAAAGACACAGATCCTGTGAATACAGACAATATTTCAGATTTTCTAAGTGTCTTACAGCGAAAACACAATAAATCGTTATATTAGCATAGCACATAGCACATAGCAGCCCAGCATTGATTCTAGCCAAAGTGAGCGACAACGTCAACATCGCCAAAATATATTATTTTTTTCACTAACCTTCTCAGAATTCTTCAGATGACACCCCTGTAACATCACATTACAACATACATATACAGTTTGTTCGAAAATGTGCATATTTAGCCACCAAAATCATGGTTAGACAATGTGAAATGTAGCCCAGCTGGTGAGAAAATGTCCGTGCGCCATATTAGACAGTGATCTACTCTTATACATAAATACTCATAAACGTGACTAAAAAATATAGGGTGGACAGGGATTGATAGACAATTTAATTCTTAATACAATCGCGGAATTACATTTTTTAAATTATCCTTACTTTTCAATACAGTTTGCGCCAAGCGAAGCTACGTCAAAAAACATGGCGTCCTAAGCCACTAACATTTTTCGACAGAAACACGATTTATCATAATAAAAATGTCCTACTTTGAGCTGTTCTTCCATCAGTATCTTGGGCAAAGGATCCTTTCTTGGGTCTAATCGTCTTTTGGTGGAAAGCTGTCCTCTTGCCATGTGGAAATGCCAACTGCGTTCGGGATGAACTGGAAGCGTGCCCAGCGATTCACAGCGTTTCAGAAATAAATGTCCCAAAATCGCACTAAACGGATATAAATTGCTATAAAACGCTTTAAATTAACTACCTTATGATGTTTTTAACTCCTATAACGAGTCTTAACATGACCGGAGAAAGATTACTCCCAACACTAATGCTTGGAACAGGTGCGGGTCGGTGTCCTCCACGCGCATAACGCAGCTCCAAAAGACTTACTAGCTACAGGGTTTTTTAATTTATAGTGCCTGTGAACGCGCAATCGACCCCATTCAAATCGTCATCACGTAAAGGCATCCAGGGGAAGACGTAAGCAGTGTCCGTATACTCATAGCAATAACAGTGGCCTTTTAACTGACTCCAGATCAGGGGCCAACATTTCTGAAATCTGACTCCATGTCAGGGAAATTGCTGTAGAATGGGTTCTGTTCCACTTAGAGACAAAATTTCAACTCCTATAGAAACCATAGACTGTCTTCTATCCAATAATAATAATAATATGCATATTGTACGATCAAGAATTTTGAGGGAAGCCGTTTCAAAAATTACACGATTAGCATAAATAGTGACAACAGCGCCCCCAGCCTCAACAGGTTAAAAATACACAGCGTACACTAATTGAAAGACACAGATCCTGTGAATCCAGACAATATTTCAGATTTTCTAAGTGTCTTACAGCGAAAACACAATAAATTGTTATATTAGCATGGCACATGTGCAAACATTACCCCAGCATTGATTCACGGCAAAAAGAGCGATAGCATTATCACCACCAAAATTTATTAATTTTTTCACTAACCTTCTCAGAATTCTTCAGATGACACTCCTGTAACATCATATTACAACATACATATAGAGTTTGTTCGAAAATGTGGATATTTAGCCACCAAAATCGTGGTTATACAATGAGAAAAGTAGCCAAGCTGGTCAGAAAATGTCGGGCGCCATATTGGACAGTGATCTAGTCTTATACATAAATACTCATAAACTTAACTAAAAAATACAGGGTGGACAGCGATTGATAGACAATTTAGTTCTTAATGCAATCGCTGAATTACATTTTTTAAATTATCCTTACTTTTCAATACAGGTTGCGCCAAAGCGAAGCTACACCAAAGAAAATGGCGGCATAAGCGTTTAACATTTTTCGACAGAAACACGATTTATCATCATAAATAGTTCTTACTATGAGCTGTTCTTCCATCAGAATCTTGGGCAATGAATCCTTTCTCCGGTCTAATTGTCTTTTGGTCGAAAGATGTCCTCTTGTCCCGTCGAAATGGCCACTAACGTTCACCATGCACTCGAAAAGTGCCCAGCTCCTCGAAGTGCGTCACACAGAAATGCCATAAAATCGCCCTAAACGGATATAAATTGCTATACAACGGTTCAAATTAACTACCTTATGATGTTTTTAACACCTATAACGAGTAAAAACATGACCGGAGAAATATTACTGGCTAAACAACAGCTTGGAAGGAGGCAAGTCCGACGTCCATCGTGCGTCAGGCGCAGAGACGAAAAGAAATGTACTTCCGGTCATTGGTGTTTTATACAGGCCCTGATTGCGCAATCGACTCCATTCAAAGCGTCACCACTTACTGACATCTAGAGGAAGACGTAGGCAGTGTTTGTTTCTCCATAGCATTTACAGGGACATTACAACTGACCTGGGAACAGGGGCCAAGATTTCTAAAATCTCTCTCCCTGTCATGAAAAGTGCTGTAGAAGGAGTTCTGTTTCACTCAGAGACATAATTCCAACGGCTATAGAAACTAGAGAGTGTTTTCTATCCAATAATAATAATAATATGCATATTGTACGAGCAAGAATTGAGTACTAGGCAGTTTAATCTGGAGATCGATTTATGCTAAGTCGAAACAGCACCCCCTATATTCGCAAGAAGTTATACTCACAGACAGTATTTTGACAGTTATGGAAACTTTGGAGTGTTTTCTATCCTAATCTGTAAATTATATGCATATTCTACGATCTGGGCCTGAGAAATAGTCCGTTTACCTTGGGAACGTTATTTTAAAAAAATAATCTGACCCTAGCATCTTAGTTATTAATAAACTAATTTGGCACAGTCTTGATACAACATTTTGAACAGAAATGCAATGGTTTATTGGATCAGTCTTAAACTTTGCACATACATTGCTTCCATCTAGTGGCCCCTAACGTCAAGAAGTTAATCAAACAAAACATGCATGTATTGTGTAACATGAAGTCCTATGAGTGTCATCTGATGAAGATAATCAAAGGTTAGTGATTCATTTTCTCTATTTCTGGTTTTTGTGAAAGCTATCTTTCGCTGGAAAAATTATTATTGTGGTTTTGTGGTGACCTAACATAATCGTTTGTAGTGCTTTCGCTGAAAAGCATATTGAAAAGCATATTTCACATCGGACACTTTGGTGGGATTAACAACAAGATTACCTTTAAAATGATATAAGACACATGTATGTTTGAGGAATTTTAATTATGAGATTTCTGCTTTTTGAATTTGGCACTGCACTTTCATCCTGGTAGCGGGATGGCAGCCATAAAAGGTTTTAATGATAGTCATGACACGACACTTCCTTATGATACATTTTTTTATGTGGTATTCAATGGGTTTCTATGTGCTATAGTAGTAAAGGCCAAATTCCATATTTTTTTAAATAACCAAAAATATAAAGCATTGATACCTACAGGGGTCCTAAAATTCTAAATCAACTTGCTAAATGATCTATGGTATGACGATTCTGAAACAATTCCATATGTTAGCTTACTAGAACCCCCCCAGGTCACTTTCCTCTTTGTCAGTCACTGAACTACTGTTTGTCCAATAGGCCATCAAAGTCCTCAATGTACTGTATTTTTTTGTGTTTGTGTTTTGCTGTAGTGCTCCCTAGTCCCTAATACAGACCAGGACACATGCTTGGCCTTGGTTGAAGAAGTTGATCCACATCAGGTCAGTGGTTATCTGATGGTTCAGTAGGTTCCATTAAAGATGAGTTATAAAGGTTTTGTATATTTTCAGCCAGTAGTTTTCAATCACCGTGGTGAAGAAGACGCAACAGTGCCTCTTCAACCTCAGGAGGCTGAATAAATTTGTCTTGGCCCCTAAGACCTTCACTAACTTCTACATATGCACCATCAAGAGCATTCTGTCGGGCTGTATAACCACCTGGTATAGCAACTGCACCGTCCGCAACTGCAGGGCTCTCCAGAGGGTGGTGCGGTCAGCCCAATATATCTCCGGGGGCACCGTGCCTGCCCTCCATGACATTTACAACACCCAGTGCCACAGGAAGAGGCCAAGAAAGACCTCAGCCACTTGAACCTCGGCTTGTTCACCCTGCTACCATCTAGCAGGCAGAGACAGTAAGGTGCATCAAAGCTGGGACAAAGAGACTGAAAAACAGCTTCTATTTCCAGACCATCAGACTGTTAAACAGTCATTTTGCTCTGCACTTTAGACACTGTCACTAGCCGACTACCACCCGGTACTCTACCCTGCACCTTAGAGACTGCTGCCCTGCAGTGTGTAAGATCCCATTCAATCTCTGGGCCTGCTGCAGTGGTAGCTACTGTAGCAGTGTTTATACTATCTAGTCACAGTTCTAGTCAGAGGAAGGTTGAAACGAGACATAATCAATATGGATGTTAAGGGAAGATGGGTGCTTCATTTGTCAGTAGTACACAGAGAACAAACTGAATTCCAATTTTGGGCTCTGAGTGTGCACTCTGTTAATCGCACCATCATAATTAATGGGTGTGCTCAGCAAAAAATATTACCAAACAGATGTTTACTCAACATAAGTCAATATTCGCAGAAACCTTCAATTATGCTGCACCCTATAGGGAACGAAGATTAAGCATTAATCTGAGCCAATTGACAGTATATCAAATTGATTACCTTATTATAAGGAGGCATGGTTATTATTGCCATAACTCACTGCCCATTAACAATCTATTGTAGTGCTGACAGAGAGAGGGTGCACAACAGCTAGGCCTGCTCACATGACAGATACATATTCATCTTGTCTATTTGATTATCCCTGTTTAACAGGAAGAGGCATTCAGAAATTAGGGTTTTTTATTCCACCGTCTGAAAATGATTTCCATATTTTCTCTGGGGGGTTAACGTACTGCATGGGAGCTACACTGAACAAAAATATTAAAGCAATATGTAAAGTGTTGGTCCCATGTTTCATGAGCTGAAATAAAAGATCCCAGAAATGTTCCATATGCACTTATTTCTCTGAAATTTTGTGCACACATTTGTTTATATCCCTGTTAGTGAGCATTTCTCATTTGCCAAAATAATCCATAATTCTGACAGGTGTGGCATATCAAGAAGCTGGTTAAACAGCATGATCATTAAACAGGTGCACTTTGTGCTGGGGACAATTAAAAACACACAACAAAATGCCACAGATGTGTCAAGTTTTGTAGGAGCGTGCGTTTGGCATGCCGACTGCAGGAATGTCCGCCAGAGCTGTGCCAGAGAATTGAATGTTAATTTCTCTACCATACCAACGTCGTTTTAGAGAATTTGGTAGTACGTCAAACCGGCCTCACAACCGCACCATGTATGAAACGTGTAACCATGCCAGCCTAGGACCTCTACGTTAAGCTTCTTCACCTGCGGGATTGTCTGAGACCCAGACAGCTGATGAAACTGTTTGTTTGCACAACCAAAGAAGTACTGCACAAACTGTCAGAAACCGTCTCAGGGAACCTCATCTACGTGCTCGTAGTCCTTACCAGACTTCAGTGGGCAAATGCCTCACCTTCGATGGCGCTGGCAAGCTGGAAAAGCTCTTCAAGGATGAATACCGGTTTCAACTGTACTAGGCAGATGGCAGACAGCGTGTGTTGCGTCGTGTGGCGAGCAGTTTGCTGATGTTAACATTGTGAACAGAGTGCCCCATGGTGGCGGTAGGGATATGGTATAGGCAGGCATAAGCTACGGACAAAAAACACCATCATTAAATTTGCAGATGACAGCGGTAGGTCTGATCACCGACAACAACGAGACAGCCTATAGGGAGGTCAGAGACCTGGCCGTGTTGTGCCACGACAACAACCTCTCCCTCAACGTGCTCAAGACAAAGGAGATGATTGTGGACTACAGGAAAAAGAGGACCGAGCATGCCCCCATTCTCATCGATGGGGCTGCAGTGGAGCAGGTTGAGAGCTTCAAGTTCCTTGATGTCCACATCACCAACAAACTAACATGGTCCAATCACACCATGACAGTTGTGAAGCGGGCACGACAAAACCTATTCCCCCTCAGGAGACTGAAAAGATTTGGCATGGGTCCTCAGATCCTCAAAAGTTTCTACAGCTGCACCATTGAGAGCATACTGACTGGTTGCATCACTGCCTGGTATGGCAACTGCTCGGCCTCCAACCGCAAGGCACTACAGAGGGCAGTGCGAACGACCCAGTACAGCTTGGGGCCAAGCTTCCTGCCATTCTGGACCTCTATACCAGTCGGTGTCAGAGGAAGGCCCTGAAAATTGTCGAAGACTCCAGCCACCCTAGTCATAGGCAATTCTCTCTGTTACCACACAGCAAGCCGTACCAGAGCGCCAAGTCTAGGTCCAAGAGGCTTCTAAAAGCCATAAAACTCCTGAACATCTATTCAAATGGCTACCCAGGCTATTCACATTGCCCCCCCCCCACTCTCCGCACCACTGCCACTCTCTGTTGTCATCTATGCATAATTAACTCTACCTACATGTATATACTACCTCAACTAACCGGTGCACCCGCACATTGACTCTGTACAGGCACCCCCCCTGTATATATTGTTATTTTTTACTGTTCCTCTTTAATTAATTGTTACTTTTATCTCTTAATCTTATCCATATTTTTGAAACTGCACTGTTGGTTGGGGGCTCGTAAGTAAGCATTTCACTGTAAGGTCTACACCTGCTGTATTCGGCGCATGTGACTAACAAAATTTGATTTGATTTATATAAACTGTAACTCAGTAAAATCAGTGAAATTATTGCATGTAGCATTTATATTTTTGTTCAGTGTAATAGGGCGTCATCAATCCCCACATAACAGTGATTGCATTTGATCACAGCCTCATTCATATTGGTGGGCCTTTCCTCAACATATTCATATAAAGGGATCTAAAGGAGGCTGCTGTGTTGTCTTGTGTAAGGTCACAGTTACACATAATAGCCTGTGTCTTAATTAAGCAATAAGGCCCGAAGGGGTGTGGTATGTGACCAATACTGTATACCACGACTAAGGGCTGTTCTTATGCACAAAACAACATGGAGTGCCTGGATACAGCCCTTAGTCGTGGTATATTGGCCATATACCACGAACCCTTGAGGTGCCTTATTGCTATTATAAACTGGTTACCAACGTAAGTAGAGCAGTAAAAATAAATGTTTTTTCATACCCGTGGTATACGGCCTGATATACCATGACTGTCAGACAATCAGCATTCAGGACTCAAACCACCCAGTTTATAATAAGCTTTAGACAATTACTTTCTCTATGAATTCCATTGTGTCTTATATAGTGCAAAACATGTTTTAAATGTGTATTATTGTAGAGAACATACAGGAATGCAGGAAACCCTGCTCAGAATTTTAAGATTGAAATATTGAATGTGGTATTACGAAGATGACAGAATATTGTAAAAATTTGGTCAATGACTTGCATGTTTACTGCTTGTGTATTCAGAGAACATGCCTTGTAGGCCTTTTCTACTGTAACTCAACACCATTCTGCACAAAAATGTTGTGTTTGCTGAATCGGTTGAAATGAGACGTTCACCCCAGTGCTAAGCTCGTAAGATGTGGACCGGATCTGAACTTCCAGCTTGTCAAGTGTGTTTTGTACGCATTCCTCCGACATCTCTCTTTCCCTGCTAAGCTCCCCTTTCCCCTCCTCCCTCCAGTTCACACATTAGAGGTCAGGTGTAGATGCTCTGGGATTGTGTGTGAGTGTGTGTATATACTGTACAGTATGTGTGTGGCTGGAGGAGGTGAGGGGTGTCTGTGGAGAAGCTGTCTACCTTCTACTCAGCCTGCGATGCTGTCAGGCTGTGGTGCTTTAGAACCCTGACAGGGTGTTCCCTACCTCACCTTCCAGTCAAGGAGCTCTGAACTCAGCCCTTCTCTCAGGGTAGTGGGAGAGATGCTGTGTTAGCAACAGGGGCGTTTCTAAGCTTTTTTAATGGGGGTGCAGAGTGGAGACCAAGCACTAGGGCCATGCGAAATCTGCAAATTGTACAACAAATAGTGCTGAAAATTGGCTTAAACTAAGTTGCAATGTATTGAAAAAATGTTTCAACTGTTAATTTGTATCTGTCCCTTATCTATTCAAAAAATATATTTGAAAATGAAAACAGGGATAATATTCCAGTTAGGTACATGCTGGTCCGTAACTACCTATGAGAAAAAAATGAACATGATTTTTGAATGACTACCTCATCTCTGTACCCAACACATACATTTGTCTGTAAGGTCCCTTAGATGAGCAGTGAATTTAAAACACAGATTCAACCACAAAAAAGGGAGGTTTTCTAATGCCTCGCAAAGAAGGGCATCTATTGGTCAATGGGTAAAAAAAAGCAGACATTGAATATCCCTTTGAGAATGGTGAAGTTATTAATTACACTATATATGGCATGTCAATACACCCAGTCACTACAAAGATACAAGTGTCCTTCCTGACTCAGTTGCCAGAGAGGAAGGAAATCGCTCAGGGATTTCACCATGAGGCCGATGGCGAATTTAAAACAGTTACAGAGTTGAATTGCTGAGATAGGCGAAAACTAAGGATGGATCAACAACAAGATAAAAAATAAACCGAATAGAGCTAAGCACATGCAAAATCCCAGAGGAAAACCTGGTTCAGATTTACCACCAGACACTGGGAGATTAATTCACCTTTCAGCAGGAAAATAACCAAATATACACTGGATTGCTTACCAGAGCGACTTACAATTTACAATTTGATAGCTAATAGGCTATAAAATTGTAGACTGAGGTGAATTAAGCTACAGCAGCCAAGGTGATAATGTTTTAATTGTATAGAAATGCAGTAAATGAGCGTCAACTTGCAACAAAAAAAGAGACTCCCAAAAGAGACTACTATTCATTGTAGAGATCTTCAAACAGGGCCTTATTTTATGAACACATACTAATAATGCACAGGTGAATAGAACCCTTTTGTCACTAAAGCAGAACCATCTGAAAAAGGTTCCAGATTGAACAAATTCAGGTCAGTAATATAACCCTTTTGAGGTTCTTTTTGGGACCACAACTCCAGAGGGATCTGCAATGATGTGTTGTACTTACAGTGGTTCTTCTTGTAAAAGTTGCGTCATACTGCAGCAAACCTTACGGGCTGCCGCAGAATTCTATGACACATTATTTAATTGTTAGCCATTGCTGCCATTAATGCTAGTTAGCGCTAGTTTGACCAGCAGAGGGCATCTTTGAGAAGCATTTGACATTTGTCTTCAATATTGGCTGTATTAGAGAATTGAAAACCTTTTTTGTAAGAATATAGTAAATGGGGTTGATTTGAAGAAATGTACATTAATTAATTGTATTCATATTATGGTGTTTCTATTCCAAGAAAAATGAAAAATGAAACCCTCTGGGTTTCCGTTAGGAAAATATGGAGCTGTACAAAGTGACCGGTCGGGAGTAGGCTACAGTACTAAGAGCATAACATTTCCACACCCTAATTGTAGTCTAGCCAATACCCAAACGGAGATTCAGTGACAAAAAAAATCCCATTGATTTCTCAAGACCAGCCCCCATGCTTGCTTCAAATCCCATTGCTTCTAACTTCAGTATGCTTTAAATGCCACAATGTCACAAAAAATTGAACATACACAATTCTTAAAACTCTAATGCTTTACTATAAAATAATTTCTGCCCCCCGAATTCATATTCATTATATAAATAAGCCCATGTGCACCTTGATATTGGGGGTGCACCATGCGGGCATGCCTAACAGGAAAGGGGGTGCGCAATGCGGCCATGCCTAACGGGGAAAAGGGGTGCACCATGCGGCCGTGACTAACGGGGAAAGGGGTGCACCATGCAGCCGTGACTAACGGGGAAAGGGTGGATGGAGACGGTCAGGCGCAACCCAGGCGACATGGAGATGCGGGGATCCGAGCTCGGGCGAGAGCCGAAGCCACCTTCCCAACCCTCCCGGCCCAGAACCCCAAGCCAGGAGAAGGGAGAAGCGGAGGGCGTGGGCCCCCTACCCTACCCAGTCCTCAGAGAGTCATAGATACTCCCGCCATTTACCTGTACTTCATTGGTCTGTTTCACTTGATGGCCCCCGATCTGCACTTGTTAGATGGCCTTCTGACCTGCAACCGTTTTCTACAGTTATACTGTATATGTGTTCCCTTTCTTGAAGTGTATCTTACTGCCCATGTTACTATCGTCCTGGGCTTATAGATTGAGTCAATCCTTCATTAGATGAACCGCAATATGTCGGCTAAAGCAATTTAATTCATGAATACATTTGAAAGTTTTTAATATTGTGATAGTGAATATCAAAATTCCTCTGAAGAGAATTAACATTGCAGTTACAACAACTGGTAGGCTAATCACACAATTGTACAAAATGGTAAGATAACTGGTGAAGAAAGTTACGCCTCTACATACACATTTCTTTACCTAAATCTCTAAATGAAAATACTGGCAGATCCATAACATTTCCTTGTACTGTAGTAGATCTAATTACATTTAGAGGATTCTAAATTAATATCCAATGGGCTTTTATACAAATATAATGCAGTGTTAATACATTTTTTTATATGTTTATTAAACTGTTAGGGGTGCAGCCCGACACCGGTACACTTATGACAACATCCAGCTCAAAGTGCAGGGTGCAAAATTCAAAAGATATTTTTTTTAAATATTTAACTTTCACACATTAACAAGTCCAAGACACCAGATGAAAGGTGCACATCTTGTGAATCAAGCCAACATGTCCGATTTTTAAAATGTTTTACAGTACAAAACATTTTTGATGATTATAGGGCCTAGGAACAGTGGGTTAACTGCCTTGTTCAGGGCAGAATGACAGATGTTTACCTTGTCAGCTTGTGGATTTGATCTTGCAACCTTTAGGTTACTACTCCAGCGCACTAACCACTAGGCTACCTGCCCCACCAGAATAATAATAATAATAATCACTTTGTTTAAAAAACTATATTTTGGAGATTATTTAATTTTCAAATAACCGAAAGTGAGCAATTGTAATCTGAATAAAGCCCAAAATAATCTTTATCAAGGCAAAAATATTTATTTCTGTTTTTATAGGGAGAAATAAAAGGCCACTGTGCCTATTTTTGAGACAAGGACATCACGGCCGACCAAAACGTCCCCTGAACAGGACAACACTTTTTCCACCTTCCATTTGTTAAAGGTTCCAATTGATAAAGTTTCATTCCAAGCTGGAAGTGTCAGAGTGCCTAGAACGGTAGTTCTAACCTTAAATATGACTGGGAGAAGTGTCAGGAATAAGAAAGCAATATATTCCAGAGTACACTAGAACACAGCAAACATGAACAACAACAGTCTAAACATTGCTGAGTGCAATTGAGCAAATGGACCTATCACGACCCTACAGGAAGGGTGAGAAATCCATATCTTCATTTAAACCAGGATACTTAGTGGCCTGTAGTTTGTAAATCCAAATACTTTCCCTTTGGTTTCACTGTTTAAGACGGTCCCACTTTCTAATTGAGGCAGGGTTGCCATGGTGTAAGGACTTGTAGTGCCTTGCCATGGGGTGTCTTCATTGCCTACCCATATGGCGTACTTGTGTTCCGCTAAGCGGTCTTGAAGGCGTCTCTTTGTCCATCCAATGTAGAACATCTTGCACTGTGGACATTCCATATGAGTGGTTTTGCAGTTAATGAAATGCTTGAAGTAACGTACTCCATTTTAGAAGCTGTGTCAACAAAATACTTATTCTGTGCAATATTTCTGTAATGGTTGCACTGGTTACATTTAAAAGAGCCCTTGGGTTTGTGGTCAAGCCAAGTTTTTTGAGAATCACCAGGAAGATAGATGTGGACTAATTTGTCATTTAGGGTAGGACATCTCTTAAAACTTATGACTGGTGGCTCAGGGAAGACTTTGCGTAGTAGCGTATCACGTTGGATGATTCCCCAATTATTTTTATATGTTTATTTTATTGTTCTCTGCTTCAGTGCTGCATTTTGTAACAAAATACACTCTCTCTCTGATGTATCACGAGGCACTCCCCTTCGCAACAAGTTCTCTCTGTCAAGTATTTCAGCCCTTATACCTGCATCTTTCAGGACCTGAACGCTGTAGACCCGATTTAAGAAGCGATTCTCCAATTCAGCAGATTTGACACTGGAGTCTGTTTCCTGATTGCAAATTCTGCGGACTTTTTGGAATTGGCCATATGGAATGTTCTCTTTTAGCATTTTGGGGTGAAAGCTGTCTGCCCTCAGAATGGTATACCTATCTGTAGGCTTCCTATAGATTGATTTGTGCAAACAACCTTTGTCATTTTTACTGATGTCGAGGTCCAAAACAATGAATGTTACCCTTGCTGTACTCCATAGTTAGTTTGATGTTAGGGTTAATGCTGTTAATAAGGTATTGGTGGAAGGAAATAAGTTCATCTTCTGAGCCTGACCAGAACAGGCAAACATCATCTATATATCGTCCCCACCATATAATCCGGTCAAAGAAATGGTTATTAGAAGGATCCAAAATGAAGTTATTTTCCCATTTACCCAAGTACAAACCAGCGTATGACGGGCTGTAGCAAGCTCCCATGGCACATCCTTTGACCTGTTTAAAAATACGGTCCTGAAAGATAAAGATGTTATGATTAAGAGTCCATTCAGTCAGTGAGACAATGTATTCTTTAGGAGGCATCTCAGTTTCAGGCTGGGTACTCCTTGTTCATGTTCAATGGTGTTGCACAGAGACTCCACATCCATGGTGACTAAAAAGGAAGCTGTACCTATATTGTTCAATTCCTTAATATTTTTCAACACATCTGTGGTATCTTGAAGATAGGCTGGGACTGACGTCAGAAAAGTCTTCATAAAGTAATTAATGTACTTGGAGATGGGTTCTGTCAGACTTTCATTACCAATAATGACTGGTCTGCCTGGGTGGTTTTCAAGATTCTTGTGGACTTTTGGAAAAAGATAAAAAGAAGCCATACGCAGACTGCCATTGAAAATAAAATTGAACTCGTTGTCTGAAATGTAGCCATTCTCCTTAGCTTCTGTGAGGATCCCTTTCAATTCAGTTGTAGGTCCTCTGTAGGATTGAAGGTAAGAGATTGGTAGAATTCATCATTGTGTAATTGACGGTAGGCTTCTGTCACATATTTATATTTACCCCACACTAATGACACCGGAAGAAATGGCAGCAGTTTTACGTGCACCCAACCAATTGTGCTATTATGTGTTTTTTTCACGCTTTATTTATAACTTATTTTGTACATAATGTTTCTGCAACTGTATCTTACGGCAAAAATGAGCTTCTGGATATCAGGACAGCGATCACTCACCTCAGATTAGACTAAGATTATTTCTTCAACAAACAAGAAGCACAAGACATCCTCCAAACACCCGGCAGGGCCGACATCCATGTTATTTGCAAGAGGAAGCGACGCAGGTACAGAGGACAAAGAGCCGGATGCCTGGTCAGGACTCGAAAAAGGCGAGTGGGAAAGCTGCTGTTACCGTCAATACTACTCACTAATGTGCAATCATTGGACAATAAACTAGAGGAGGTACGATCACAAATATCCTACCAACGGGACATCAAAAACAGTAATATCCTACGTTTCACGGAATCGTGGCTGAATAAACATGGATAAACATCTAGCGACATACACGCTGCACCGGCAAGATAGAACAGCACACTCTGATAAGACGAGGAGGGACGGTCTGTGCATATTTGTAAACAACAGTTGGTGCACGAAATCTAAGGAAGTCTCTAGATTTTGCTCGCCTGAAGTAGAATATATTGTGATAAATTGCAGGCCACACTACTTGCCTAGAGAGTTTTCAGCTATACTTTTCGTGGCTGTTTATTTACCACCACAGACAGATGCTGGCACTAAGACCGCACTCAGTCAGCTGTATAAGGAAATAAGTAAACAGGAAACCACTCACTCAGAGGCGGCGCTCTTAGTGGCCGGAGACTTTAATGCAGGGAAACTTAAATCAGTTCTACCAAATTTCCATCAACATGTTAAATGTGCAACCAGAGAGAAAAAATTCTAGATCACCTGTACTTCACACACAGAGACGCGTACAAAGCTCGCCCTCGCCCTCCATTAGGTAAATCCGACCACAACTCTATCCTCCTGATTCCTGCTTACAAGCAAAAATTAAAGCAGGAAGCACCAGTCACTCAGTCTATAAAAAAGTGGTCAGATGAAGCAGATGCTAAACTACAGGAATGTTTTGCTATCACAGACTGGAACATGTTCCGGGATTCTTACGATGGCATTGAGGAGTACACCACCACATCAGTCACTGGCTTTATCAATAAGTGCATCAAGGACGTCGTCCCCACAGTGACTGTACATACATACCCCAACCAGAAGCCATGGATTACAGGCAACATTCGCACTACTCTAAAGGGTAGAGCTGCCGCTTTCAAGGTGCGGGACTCTAAGCCAGAAGCTTACAAGAAATCCTGCTATGCCTTGCGAAGAACCATCAAACAGGCAAAACGTTAATACAGGGCTAAGATTGACTCATACTACACCGGCTCCGATGCTCATCTTATGTGGCAGGGCTTGCAAACTATTACAGACTACAAAGGGAAGCACAGCCGCGAGCTGCCCAGTGACATGAGCCTACCAGACGAGCTAAATCACTTCTATGCTCGCTTCGAGGCAAGCAACACGGAGGCATGCATGAGAGCATCAGTTGTTCCAGGCGACTGTGTGATCACGCTCTCCGTAGCTGACGTGAGTAAGACCTTTAAACAGGTCAACATACACAAGGCTGCAGGGCCAGACGGATTACCAGGACGTGTGCTCCGGGCATGTGCTGACCAACTGGCAGGTGTCTTCACTGACATTTTCAACATGTCCCTGATTAAGTCTGTAATATCAATATGTTTCAAGCAGACCACCATAGTCCCTGTGCCCAAGAACACAAAGGCAACCTGCCTAAATGACTACAGACCCATAGCACTCACGTCTGTAGCCATGAAGTGCTTTGAAAGGTTGGTAATGGCTCACATCAACACCATCATCCCAGATACACTAGATCCACTCCAATTTGCATACCGCCCAAACAGATCCACAATCTCTATTGTACTCCACACTGCCCTTTCCCACCTGGACAAATGGAAAACCTACGTGAGAATGCTGTTCATTGACTAAAGCTCAGCGTTCAACACCATAGTACCCTCAAAGCTCATCACTAAGCTAAGGATCCTGGGACTAAACACCTCCCTCTGCAACTGGATCCTGGACTTCCTGACGGGCCGCCCCCAGGTGGTGAGGATAGGTAGCAACACATCTGCCACGCTGATCCTCAACACTGGAGCTCCCCAGGGGTGCGTGCTCAGTCCCCTCCTGTACTCCCTGTTCACCCACGACTGCTTAGCCAGGCACGACTCCAGCACCATCATTAAGTTTGCAGACGACACAACAGTGGTAGGCCTGATCACCGACAACGACAAGACAGCCTATAGGGAGGAAGTCAGAGACCGGGCCGGGTGGTGCCAGAATTACAACCTATCCCTCAACGTAACCAAGACTAGGGAGATTATTGTGGACGAGAGGAAAAGGAGGACCGAGCACGCCCTCATTCTCATCGACAGGGCGGTAGTGGAGCAGATTGAGAGCTTCAAGTTCCTTAGTGTCCACATCAACAACAAACTAGAATGGTCCAAACACACCAAGACAGTCGTGAAGAGGGCACGACAAAGCCTATCCCCCCTCAGGAAACTAAAAAGATTTGTCATGGGTCCTGAGATCCTCAAAAGGTTATACAGCTGCAACATCGAGAGCATCCTGACTCGTTGAGTCACTGCCTGCTACGGCAATTGCTTGGCCTCTGACCGCAAGGCACTACAGAGGGTAGTGCGTACTGCCCAGTGCATCACTGGGGCTAAGCTGCCTGCCATCCAGGACCTCTACACCAGGCGGTGTCAGGGAAGGCCCTAAAAATTGTCAAAGACCACAGCCACCCCAGTCATAGACTGTTCTCTCTACTACCGCATGGCAAGCGGTACCGGAATTCCAAGTCTAGGACAAAAAGGCTTCTCAACAGTTTTTACCCTCAAGCCATAAGACTGCTGAACAGGTAATCAAATGGCTACCCGGACAATTTGCATTGTGTGCCCCCCCAACCCCTCTTTTTACGCTGCTGCTACTCTCTGTTTATCATCAAATCAAATCAAATGTATTTATATAGCCCTTCTTACATCAGCTGATATCTCAAAGTGCTGTACAGAAACCCAGCCTAAAACCCCAAACAGCAAGCAATGCAGGTGTAGAAGCACGGTGGCTAGGAAAAACTCCCTAGAAAGGCCAAAACCTAGGAAGAAACCTAGAGAGGAACCAGGCTATGAAGGGTGGCTAGTCCTCTTCTGGCTGTGCCGGGTGGAGATTATAACAGAACATGGCCAAGATGTTCAAATGTTCATAAATGACCAGTATGGTCAAATAATACTAATCACAGTAGTTGTCGAGGGTGCAGCAAGTCAGCACCTCAGGAGTAAATGTCAGTTGGCTTTTCAAAGCTGATTATTAAGAGTATCTCTACCGCTCCTGCGGTCTCTAGAGAGTTGAAAACAGCAGGTCTGGGACAGGTAGCACGTCCGGTGAACAGGTCAGGGTTCCATAGCCGCAGGCAGAACAGTTGAAACTGGAGCAGCAGCACAGCCAGGTGGACTGGGGACAGCAAGGAGTCATCATGCCAGGTAGTCCTGAGGCATGGTCCTAGGGCTCAGGTCCTCCGAGAGAGAGAAAAAAAGAGAGACAGAGAGAAAGAGAGAATTAGAGAGAGCATACTTAAATTCACACAGGACACTGGATAAGACAGGAGAAGCACTCCAGATATAACAAACTGACCCTAGCCCCCAACACATAAACTACTGCAGCATAAATACTGGAGGCTGAGACAGGAGACACTGTGGCCCCATCCGATGATACCCCCGGACAGGGCCAAATAGGAAGGATATAACCCCACCCACTTTGCCAAAGCACAGCCCCCACACCACTAGAGGGATATCTTCAACCACCAATTTACCATCCGGAGACAAGGCCGAGTATAGCCCACAAAGATCTCCGCCACGGCACAACCCAAGGGGGGGCGCCAACCCAGACAGGAAGATCACGTCAGTGACTCAACCCACTCAAGTGATGCACCCCTCCCAGGGACGGCATGAAAGAGCACCAGTAAGCCAGTGACTCAGCTCCTGTAATAGGGTTAGAGGCAGAGAATCCCAGTGGAGAGAGGGGAACTGGCCAGGCAGAGACAGCAAGGGCGGTTCGTTGCTCCAGAGCCTTTCCGTTCATCTTCACCCTCCTGGGACAGACTACACTCAATCATATGACCCACTGAAGAGATGAGTCTTCAGTAAAGACTTAAAAGTTGAGACCGAGTCTGCGTCTCTCACATGGGTAGGCAGACCATTCCATAAAAATGGAGATCTATAGGAGAAAGCCCTGCCTCCAGCTGTTTGCTTAAAAATTCTAGGGACAATTAGGAGGCCTGCGTCTTGTGACCTTAGCGTACGTGTAGGTATGTACGGCAGGACAAAATCGGAAAGATAGGTAGGAGCAAGCCCATGTAATGCTTTGTAGGTTAGCAGTGAAACCTTGAAATCAGCCCTTTCCTTAACAGGAAGCCAGTGTAGGGAGGCTAGCACTGGAGTAATATGACCACATTTTTTGGTTCTAGTCAGGATTCTAGCAGCCGTATTTAGCACTAACTGAAGTTAGTGACTTTAACTATACATTCATGTACATACTACCTCAATTGGCCCTACCAACCATTGCGAGGGCGCACATTGGCTAACCGAGCTATCTGCATTGTGTCCCACCCACCACCCACCAACCTCTCTTTTACCCTACTGCTGCTCTGTTCATCATATTTGCATAGTCACTTTAACCATATCTACATGTGCATACTACCTCAATCAGCCTGACTAACCGGTGTCTGTATTTAGCCTCGCTACTTTTATAGCCTCGCTACTGTATATAGTCTGTCTTTTTACTGTTGTTTTATTTCTTTACCTACCTATTGTTCACCTAATACCGTTTTTGCACTATTGGTTAGAGCCTGAAAGTAAGCATTTCACTGTAAGGTCTAAACCTGTTGTATTCAGCTACGTGACAAATAACCGTTGATTTGATTTGATTTCTAGCGCCACCTTTGTCTGCTTTTTTAACCACAATCCGTTCATTTTTGGACAATGATTGAACTGCATCCGTCTCTGTCTTAGAAAGATTACGCGGTGTTTGGTTGGAGTCAATTTTACCCTTAAACAGATTCTCCACATCAAAATTCACCTTCTTGGCAAATGTATTTAGTGTGGCATTCTGGATGATGGGACAAAAGGTGGACTTGGGCTTAAAAGGTGTTTTTGAGGGCACAGAAACTGCCTGACTTTAGACACTGGTGTCTGTAGTTGGAGAGATGTTTTGCTTGTACCAGGCCTTCAGATGTAGATTCCTGTAGAAACGAAATAGGTCCATTTTTATATTGAGTTCATTAGTTGAGTATGTGGGGGCAAAGGACAGTCCTTTAGACAAGACCCTTACACAATCATCAGAAAGGGTTTCTCCAGAAATGTTGATCACAGGCTTGTTCTTGTCCTGCTCCGTGTGGTTGGATAGTCTTGATTTCTTCCTCCCCCTCCGTGTTGGCCTCTTCCGCATCCTCTCCCTCTCTTGTTGAGGAACCTGCGTGACTCCTTTTCCTGATCTAAAAAAATCTTGGGAGGAGCTGTCCTTTGAGTGTCTGGGGTGATCCTCATCGTCACTGCTCGTAAAGTTGAAAGAAACAGATGTAGGCTTCCTCCTCTGCGGATATGATTCTGAATTCTTGCACATTTATTTTCTCCAGGCAAAGACCTTGCCATCTCTATATTCTCCTTCATCTCTTCTAAATTTTCTTAGCTTGTCTTGCTTCAATGTCAGAGTGAATGTGTCTACTTTCTCTTTCAAGATCTCATCACATTGTGCTTTGTTAGAATTGTCACTGTGTTCTATGATTTTCCTTTTACTGATTCACTTTCTGTTTGGACTACTTGTCTGTCCTTTTTAGATTATTATATTAGAAGTAGCATAAGGTCAAAAGAACACTTGTTGAGAATAACCTCCCATGTATCTCTAAATTCAGTATTACCTTGTGCTCTATTAGCTGGAAACTTCATAATACGGAGTCCTCTGGAGATTAGATTATTCTCTGCGGCTGTCATCTCATCTAGCAATGAGGTAGTGGTAGTAATCCCTTGGCCCTCTTCATGGGAATAGGAACATCTTGTAGCCTCTTGGGTAAAATCCATAGTTTGGGTTGTAAAATGTTCCCAAAACACAGAAAACAATTACTGTGGAGCTGCTTCCTCTAAGTACAACCAAAGTGCTATGCTTAACTAGTAGAAAGAGGAGGAAAGGGAGCTCTACTAAGGTACACAATAGTACATTTTGGTAGACAGAATGTGCTCTTTGGTAAACAGGGTGAATTGGTCATCAAAAAAGAAAGGAGGACCAAGGCACTCTTCACATACTTAATTAAAATGCCTTTATTTGTATGGTATGTTCAATAGAAACCTTTTTTTTTTTAAATGACGCATTTCGGCTGCATGGCTTTTGTCAGGGAGTACAAAGAAATAATACTCTTTTAAAACAGCTTTTCCAATTAGCCCCAATTTCAAGAGGGAGTCGTTACAAAATTGATCGGACACACCTAGTATGGAATACTATACACATTAAAAAGTGAAATACTGTAGCTATGTTATCAAAAAATTCAACTCCAAGCTGGAAGTATCAGACCGCCTAGAACGGTAGTTCTAACCTTAAATATGACTGGGAGAAGTGTCAAGAATAAGAAAGCAATATATTCCATAGTACACTAGAACACAGCAAACATGAACAACAACAGTCTAAACATAGCTGAGGGCAATTGAGCAAAAACTTTGTTTCTATTGAACATGCCATACAAATAAAAGCATTTTAATGAATTATATGAGGAGTGCCTTGGTCCTCCTTTATATAATATATTTGATTTGTTTTTCGGGTCGTTGTCATGCTGGAAGACCCAGCCACGACCCATCTTCAATGCTCTTACTGATTGTCCTGTAGCCCATCCCAGCCTACCATGCCATGCCATGAACAAAAGACTGACACGTGTCGTTGAATATTTTTCCCGACTCTGAGGTCTGTCAGCATACAGAAAAGTTTTCCTTTTATGACAGAAGCGCAGACTTTGTACTGTTTCACTATGTTCGTTTTAGCCTGCCAGGGGTGCCGGATCAACACCGGCTGATGGAGGGGACAAGATAATTATTCCGTCTAACGGGCAAACCAGAATGAACACACTTTTCCTCTTCAATCTGAGCCAGATTAACAGTGCTCTGACACAATGAGAATGGGGTGGGGGCAGCAAGAGTGGCCAATTTCCTTTTCCCATGCCCCATGTCATTCCTTCTCTAAATATTTCTGCTCTGCATGATCTCTGAAGAGAAACCAGACCCATGAACTTTGATTCATGAAAGATACCAGCAGAATTTAGCTTGTCAAGTTTCCCCTATACTTTCCCCAACCAAGCTGCCTTTTTAGGAGCACTGGTGGGCTTCAACATGGATGTACTGGATATCTGACAGACATCCCAGGCTAGACCATCATCATCATCACCTTCATTCTGGTAGTAACAGGCAGGTGTGCTCATTAGAGTACATGCTGTGATTTATATTGATTTTAAGAATGTATTTAAAATGTTATCTGGCCCAAATTGTTTTACCTCCTGGTCTCTGATTGCTGGTCTCCCCCAGTCCCATCCTCATCCCCAGCTCCACCACCCATCCTCAGCCTGCATTCCTAGCTGCAGCTCCATTCCATTCCATTCCTTTCCTGTGACAGGCAGCCAACCCAAGCTGACAGGTGGCCAGGCGGTGTCACAGGCTCACCACAGAGAGCCCTGGCTGTCTCTACTCATTTCCTCCTTTCCCTTCATATTCCATTGGAGTTTGTTTTGGATTATGTCAAATATTGACCTACATTGTGATGGATGGGTTGTTTTAGTCACATACTATTAAAACAAATGTCTCTTTGTTTTCTGTGTGTGTGTGTGTGCGTGTGACGTGTGTGCTTGTGTGCGTGCATAGTGATTGAATATGTATTTATAGATCCAAACTCCGTAATAACTCAAACATTATCTTGAGTTTTCTGTGTTGAATGGCCTCTGAATTAACTCAATAGTGCATGCTTTGAATTCAGGAAAATGTAGTGTCATTTTCTCCTTTGGTGAGATCTCATGAGGTTTCCAAACATTTTCTTGTTAGATTGTTTCATTTAATTTCAACATCACCTACTTCACTTCCAACTGAAAAGCAATTAATTATTTCTTCTCTTTTGATCAGAATCAGACAGGGTAATTTTAGTTCAATGACCAATATAACGCACCCCCCCCCCCCCAAAAAAAAAGTTACTACTATAAAAAAACAACACCATAGCTTTATTTTCTAAATTAATACCCACAGCAAGTGGCCGTCAGTGTATGAAAAGGCTGTGAGAAGGTGTTATTTTTTTATTTTTTTTAGCTTTAACAAAGCAGACCATCACTTAGACATCAAACAGTGCTGCTGTGCCTCAGCATGCCTCCATTAAATTCCTACCTTTCAGAGCGCTAGGCTACATTCCTGTGCATTTCATTGTTTCTGCTCTGGTAATTGCTTTTCATGTAAATGGAGATTGGTCGGAAGATCAGCTGAAGATGAGAGGGAGGAAATATGCCATCCAACCCTCTACATGCACACGCCATTAGTGATTAGACTGTTGCCAAGTAAGTCTTTCTAATGAGGGCTAAAATGACTGAAAAAATTCAGAGATTAGAATGCATGGCACTAGTGGACCCGGGATGAGATGAGGCGAGGTCCCTGGAAAAAAAACACCTATGTCCCTTTGTGTCCAAGAGACAGTTAAATGACCCGAAATCAGACTTAATTTGATGTTTGATCTCTCTCACCCCTGAAGCGTAATGGCCATGAATATGTGATCTTTTCAGTACAGGACATGATGAAGGTATCTTGCTGGCCCAGACTGTACAACGGTGTGCCGTTAGCAGGGACATTCATACAGACATGAATGTGATGGATGCACTCCAGCTCTTGGCCTGGCACATCTCCAGAGTAAAGAAACACATACTTAGCTTTTTTCCATTGTCATTTCAGAGATCTTTCACAGACAAAGCGTCTCCTTAATGGACATCTCATTGCCCCCTCTTATCTCTTCTAATGCATCACTTTCTCTAAAACAGGACGAGACGCTGGGAAAATACTGAGTTTGATGTCTGTGCCATGTTTTAATTGCATCTCTGCATTACAACTCCTGGGAGGGATCGTGGCCTCGCTAATGGCACTACTCATCAGCGCCTGTGAATGCAATTAGCCGAGTTAACGAATACCCTCATCTCTGAGCTGACCTGTGTGTTTGGGTGTCATCAGATGCATTAAGGATCTGAGCAGCTCTCATTTGCTAACTTGGAGGAGGTGCAGACTGTTGGCTCTAATGCTTGTTTATGCCCAAACATTACCATTAAAAAGGCACAGCTTTTTAAACTAAGGATGATGTTCTCTGCTGGTCTAATTCATTAAACACATTAGTGTGACAGCAGGAACACATTGGTCACCTTTGAATGTTTTCCCCATTACTCTTAAGTGATGGGAAAAATACAGAGGGAATCTTTGTTTTTTGCTGCTGTACTTAGAAGCCATCAGAAGATGAGGGTGATCTAACACAAATACATACCCACATACTGACTCATGTGCACGCACACACACACACACACACACACACACACACACACACACACACACACACACACACACACACACACACACACACACACACACACACACACACACACACACACACACACACACACACACACACACACACACACACACACACACATACACACCCAAACTGAACACTTATAGTAACCTGTCAGTAAAGCACTCTTGTTTGCAAATTGCAATGTGAACACAGAAAAGCTATTTTGCCAACTGCAATATGTTGATATATCTTTATCAATCCCTTTCAGGCTGTGGTCAAAACAGGTGTACTCTCTTCAGTGCCTTTTTCTTCTCTCAACCCACTCTCCATCTTTATTTTTTATGCACAATCTCAAGCTTCCAAACAAATACAATCTTCCTTTATTTTTTTGCACTCCTCACTAACTCCCTCTTTCCTCCTGTGATGCATGCTCATATTCACTCTAAACCTCTCTCTCTAAACCTCTCTCTCTCTTTCTCTCTCTCTCTCAGTTCCTCTCTGGGAGAATGTTTAACCTTGGACAAGATCGGGGAGCAGCTGGTGGGCCCTTATGTGCGTCCAGCACAGTCCACAGCTAATGAAGTGATGTCTCCATAAACACCTGACAGAGGGTCAGGCCAGTACAGCCTTGAAGAGGACCAGCTCCGGCTGCACTGAGCAGCCCTCAGCAGGCCGGGGTAATGAGCTATCGCTCTCCTCTTACAGCTCCAACATTGCACCCTACTGTATCGCCATCCAGGACAGCCCTCCAATCTGCCTAACACACACACACACCACTTTCTCAGTCCCCGTTTCTGTTACTGTAAACAAACACACACAGTCACACACATGCACACACACACATACACACCACAAAATTAGCAACTGGTCATGGCAAATACCATATGGTGCATATCACATGGCAACCCATGGACTCCCCCTTCTTCCGTATATATTGTATGAGTAGCCTATAGCATTTAGGGGATATGGTAGATAGTGTGCTTATCCTGTAATATTCTGTTGGCCATACAATCCTCTCAAGAGGTCTAATAGAATAGACATCCAGAGTTGATGTGCTTATGATGAGTCAGAGCCATTCATACGGCCCATACTTTTTACAATCTTCTTGCTTGTTTCTTGAAATGGGATAGCTATCACGATAGCACATTGGTAATAGTCAGTGACAAATTATTATTATTATTTTATTTAACCTTTATTTAACAAATATCAAAGGTAAGCAGGTTTGGGCTTGGTTAAAGCCAAGAATGGGAGACCAAAGTGTAGCTGTAGATAGATCAATTCCCCAGTAGGACATGGTGCCCAGGCACTTTTTTCTTCTTCTGATGCACTCATCGATTGTTGAGAGATCACTTAAAAACAATATAGATACATTGTTTCTTTCAAAGTCATTCCAAAGGGTAGGTTTAACAGAGCAAATTAAATGTTACCATACTTTATCACTCATATCATCAGTGATGCTATAGGTAATAGCCAAAATAATAAAAACACTTGAGTAAATGAGGGATACAAAGCATATTGAAAGCAAGTGATTCCACACTGTGTGGTTCCTGAGTTAATTTTAAACTGATTTCAAGGTTTTACTGCTAACCTACAGTACAAAGCATAACATGAACTTGTTCTTACCTAACTCTCCGATTTGGTCCTGCCATACATGCCTACACGTGTGCTATGTTCACAAGACGCAGGCCTCCTTATTGTTCCTAGAATTTCTTAGCAAAAAGCTAGAGGCAGGGCTTTCGCCTACAGAGATCCTTTTATATGGAATGGTCTGCTGATCCATGTGAGAGACGCAAACTCTGTCTCAACCTTTAAGTCTTTACTAAAGACTCCTCTTTTCAGTTGGTCCTATGATTGAGTGTAGTCTGGCCCAGGGGTGTGAAGGTGAACGTCAAGGCACTGGAGTGACTACCACCCTTACTGTCTCTGCCTGGCCAGCTCATCTCTCTCCACTGGGGTTCTCTGCCTCTGACCATATTACGAGGGCTGAGTCACTGGCTTGCTCGAGCTCTCCCATGCCGTCCCTAGAAGGGGTGCACCACATCGTGCCAGGCTTTTTTCACTATACTGGGTTGAGTCACTGAGGTGATCTTCCTATCCGATTTGCACCCCCTCAGACTTGTGCGGTGGGGAAGATCTTATATCATGCCTGATTGTCCCTCTCCGGGGGTAACTTTGGACATGGCCACAGTATCTCCTGACCCCCCCTGTCTTAGAACCAGTATCTATGCTGCAATAGTCTATGTACTGGTGGCTATGGTCAGTCTGTCCTATCTGGTGTAATTCACCTGTCTTATCTGGTGTCCTGTGTGATCTTAGTTATGCTCCTTCTAAATCTCCCATCTCTCTTTCTATCTCTCTCCCCTCTCAGAGGACCTGAGCCCTAGAACCATGCCTCAGTACTACCTGGCCTGACGACTCCTGTCTGTCCCTGTCCCCGTCCCCAGTCCACCTGGTCGTGCTGCTGATGCAGTTTCTGCTGTTCTGCATACTACTATGGACCATGGACCTGTTCACGCTGGACGCTACCGTCCCACCTTGCCAACATCCAGTGAAATTGCAGAGCACCAAATTCAAAAACAGAAATACTCATTATAAAAATTCATGAAACATAAAAGTGTTACACATCGGTTTAAAGATGAACTTTTTGTTAATCCAACCACGGTGTCAGATTTCAAAAATACTTTACAGTGAAAGCAAACCATGCGATTATCTGAGAACATCGCCCAGAAGACAAATCATTACAAACAGTAACCAGCGAAGTAGACGAGTAACCAAAGTCAGAAATAGCGATTAAATTAATCCCTTACCTTTGATGATCTTCAGTTGGTTGCACACCGAAGACTCCATGTTACACAATAAATGTTTGTTTTGTTTGATATTGTCCCTCTTTATGTCCAAAAACCTCAGTTTTATTGGTGCGTTTTGTTCAGTAATCCAATGGAACAAAGCGCGGTCAAAACAGACAGACGAAAAATCTAAAAAGTACCATAAAAGTTAATTGAAACATTTCAAACGATGTGTAAAATCAATCCTCAGGTTGTTTTTGTCATAAATAATCAATAATATTTCAACCGGACAAACGCTTCATCAATAGAAAAGGAGAAACAAGAAAGGCGCGCTCCCGGTCATGTGCTGGACTCATGTCTGGAAATTTCAACTGTCCTCTCATTGAAAGTGCTGTTTTTCCCTCATTTTCAGAGTAAAATCCTTGAAACAAGGCCTAAAGACTGGCCCCATGTAGAGGAAGCCATAGAGATTGTGAATTGGGTCCTAAGTGTTTGTATGGTGGATAGGCTTTCAATGGAAAAACAGGCATTTCAAAATATAAGCACTTCCTGGATGGATTTTCCTCAGGTTTTCGCCTGCCATTTCAGTTCTGTTAAACTCACAGATTTGTTTTAACAGTTTTGGAAACGTCAGAGTGTTTTCCATCCAAATCTACCAATTATATGCACATCCTAGCTTCTGGGCCTGAGTAGCAGGAAGTTTACTTTGGGTACGCTTTTTATCCAAAATTCTGAATGCTGCCCCTAAACCTAGTGAGGTTTAAGGAAGTCAGGGTAGTACGTTTGTGAGTTAGTGGTATCTCTCCAATTTATTTGAGAGAGGCTAGCACTGGAGTAATATGATAGCATTTTGGGGTTCTAGTCAAGATTCTAGCAGCTGTATTTAACACGAGCTGAAGTTTATTTGATACCTTATCTGGGTAGCCGGAGAGTAGAGCATTACAGTAGTCTAATCTTGAAATGGCAAAAGAATGGATTAGCTTTTCTGCATCATTTTTGGACAAACATTTTTAGATTTTTGCTATGTTATGTACAAGGAAAAATGCTGATTTTTAAATATTTTTGAAATGTTCGTCAAAAAAGAGATCACGGTCCAGAGTAATGCCAAGGTCCTTCACAGTTTTATTTGAGACGACTGTACAACCATTAAGATTCATTGTCAGATCCGACAGCAGATTTCTTTGTTTCTTGGGACCCACTGTAGAACTAGGATCTCCAACTCAACCAAAAATGTCAATTAAAGAATGGGATTAAGCCAGTGGCTCAGACTGAACTATCCAAGCAGTATATATATTTTCTTTAAATGTTGATATTTGGTTGCGTTTTCAACCAAACACAATTCAATATAACTTTTGTAATGTATCCTTACGTTAAAGCTAGAGTCCTTAATCAAAACATTAACAAAGTGGGCACCACACATCTGTTTTGGTAAAAGCTGAGGGATGGGCCTTGAGAAATGTAACCACTCTCAAATTCATAGACATAGCTACAGTATGGGTGCAAGGTCTGACCATCCATGATATAAAACATAGTTTTAACCATGTTTTGAGGCTATACAGTGTTTGTTTACAGCTACATTGTTTACAAACATTGGAGTAAAACAAGCTTATATGTTGGGTTCTAATAAATTATGACAGTTGAACTAAGGGCCTCTTTATAATACACTACTTAGACGACACAAACTAGGTCCAAGAGAGATACTTGTGTAGTGTAAAGAGACGGATCTAGATTCATATCTAGACATGTAGGGGCTGCAGGTCGCCTAGTGGTTAGAGCGTTGAGCCAGTAACCAAAAGTTTTCTGGATCAACTCGACAAGGTAAAACATCTCTTGTTCTTTCCCTAAACAAGGGGAAGGCAGTCATTGTAAATAAGAATGTGTTCTTTACTGAGTTGCCTAGTTAAATAAAGGTTAAATAAAATAATATAAATGTTTACGAGATGTCTCCCACATACCCCCCTCAGAGTGGTACAGCGTAAAGACAATTGCTCTCCCATACCCTGCAAGAATTACCTTAATTACCTTAAAGTGATGCTCCAGGACTTTTAAAAATAATTTCAGCCATTAGTTATTGAAAGTTGTGCCACGTTTTTGCTGTACTACGTCATCCAATTGTGTGCTACAACATCTATTTCATATGATATGTTACATCAGGCAAATTATTATTATTTTTATTATTGTTATTAATATCATTTTTGGGGACATTCCTATGATATGTTACAAATCCAATTCCTACAAAATGTTATGAATATGCTGTCCTTAAGATCCCGGACTGCATCTTTAATACCAGTAGAACGCATTTTTGCTTTGTTAGTCAAATAAAAAATGTAAGGCTTTTAAAATATCCAGAAATGTGCACTGCGTGGTTGCCAAGGGAAGCCAGGCTTCCCCAAAAATTTGACCAAGAAAAAATATCTAAACATTTAAAATCATTTATCTTTTGTCTCTCGTGTTTCATAATTTTCCTTCAATTCACAAGAAGCTGAATGTACCTCACCAGAGAAAGTATCAGAGCGAGTGAAATAGTGCCTCTCTGTCTCTGAATGTGTAGCCCATCTGTCTGGTCAAAAAGGTAATGTACTGTATATTGTTGCTGCGAGTATTTGGCCTCCCTTGATAAAATTAAATAAATAAATACAATAATAGCCATTTAGCGTTGAGCTAAACTGAGTGAGCTCAGCTGTGAATGTGAAGCTGTGTAATGTTTTATTGGTATGTAACTGTTATGAAAGTTTTATTGTCAATTTTGTTTTGTATTTAAATGCCTTTAAATGTGTACATGACACTACAACAAAATTTCCCCATGGGGACAATAAAGTCAGTAAGTAAGTAAGTAATGGTCCTGGGGCACCAAAAAAAGTATCAAGGGAAGCCAGTTTGGATTTGACTTCATACCAATCATATCACATCAAGCCAAACGTAATTTGACAGAAAAATAACTTGAATTGTTGCATCTCATTGTGTTGTTGTCCTCCGGTGGCTAGCTATCTAGTTAAAATTGTTCCTTTCCTAAATTAGCCATGGACGGAGATAGGAATTTGGACTTGTGGTGTTGCTTAGATGTAGTAGGCTAAAGTTAACTAGCTGGCTAATCATTGCCCATGAAAGGAAGTTAGGCTAGCGAGCAAGCATTTTAGCCAGGTAGCCTAGGACAACAAACACTAAAAGTGTGTACTGTATGACAGAGTCATAGACCGTTTCGGCAACATGAAAGAGAGGAGGATTTAATGATGTTGATGTTCTGCTATTAGATGAAGCACAGTGATAGAACATTCATCTGTTGTATAAATAATACAAATATCTGACATTGTATTCCCATTTGAATTTTGCTGTAATTTTAAATGGTTGAAACCACAGTGATAACACATTGGAAATTCAACTAACTTTTTGCTGTCTTTCTGAGTGCTTGAATATAGGTTCTATTCTCATTGATTATTGTCTCAAACAAATATTACTCAATTATCCACATAGAAATGATGTTGTGTGACCAGTGGGATAGCATTACATAAGACCAAATGAAGAGCTCTTCACATTGACCATTAAGGACCTGTAGTAGACCTTCCTGTCCAATCCATGATCTCCTTTGACTGCCACCAGAGAGAAACCGCTTTGTCTGCTCCCTTAATCATGGTGAGATTTGAAGTCACATGCAATAATGTAGTTCCTCCATCAATAAACACAAGTGTGAGCATTACACGTGGGGAAGCATCTCTGACATGCTTGATATGTAAATATTTTTTTTAATCTGATATGGTTTGAATTTGATCTTCCAATTCCAAACAATATTCTGTCCATTTGTCTCAGAGCCATAGAAAAAGGAATTACCTTCAATCAAAAGCTAAACTGATAATGCTGAGTTTATTTATGGCAGTCATTTTAAGGGGATTTTGTTTATTCTCATCAATTCACCCTTACATGATTTACATATTCCCCGAGAGATTTATATCTAAGCCGAGATCCATTTCTATCTACATTAAATTCATGTTCTGTTTTCACATTTCGCCACTTTTCATGTTTTATGGTCTCCAGTTCATCATTGTGGAATATCACAGGACACCCCCTCTAGTATATCCTTTCATCTCACATGAGAAGCAACATCACAGGCAGTTCGCTACTCAGCTAATGACTGCCTCATTCTCTTCCTATAGATTTACTGTAAATGGAAACATTAACAACAGACCAGGAATCTCCCATAAATAACACAGACAGGACCACAGCTTCCTCTTATCTTATTGGTGTGAAATGGACGGTCTCCTGAGTGGCTCTGCCGTCTTAGGCACTGCATCTCAGTGCGTGAGGTATCACTACAGACACCCTGGTTCGAATCCGAATCGTATCACAACCACTTGTGATTGGGAGTCCCATAGCACGGAGAACAATTGGCCCAGCGTCGTCTGGGTTTCAAACCATATCAAATTTTATTACTAACATGTGCCGAATACAACAGGTATCTTACATTGAAATGCTTACTTACGAGCCCCTAACAAACAGTGCAGTTAAAAAATATATATGAATAAGAGATAAAAGTAACAAGTAATTAAAGAGCAGCAGTAAAAAATAACAATATACAGTATACACGGGGATGCCGGTGCGGGGGCACCAGATAGTTGAGGTAGTATGTACATGTAGGTAGAGTTATTAAAGTGACTATGCATAGATGACAATAGAGAGTGGCAGTGGTGTGGAGAGGGGAGGGAGGGGAGGGGACAATGCAAATAGTCTGGGTAGCCATTTGACTAGATGTTCAGGAGTCTTATGGCTTGGGGGTGGAAGCTGTTTAGAAGCCTCTTGGACGTAGACTTGGCGCTCGGTACCGCTTGCCGTGCGGTAGCAGAGAGAACAGTCTATGACTAGGGTGGCTGGAGTCTTTGACAATTTTTAGGGTCTTCCTCTGACACCGCCTGGTATAGAGGTCCTGGATGGCAGGAAGCTTGGCCCCGGTGATGTACTGGGCCGTTCGCACTACCCTCTGTAGTGCCTTGCGGCCGGACGCAGAGCAGTTGCCATGCCAGGCAGTGATGCAACCAGTCAGGGTGCCCTCGATGGTGCAGCTGTAGAAACTTTTGAGGATGTGAGGACCCATGTGAGGACCCATGCCAAATATTTTCAGTCTCCTGAGGGGGAATAGGTTTAGTCGTGCCCGCGTCACGACTGTCATGGTGTGCTTGAACCATGTTAGTTTGTTGGTGATGTGGAAACCAAGGACCTTGAAGCTCTCAACCTGCTCCACTGCAGCCCCATCGATGAGAATGGGGGCGTGCTCGGTCCTCTTTTTCCTCTAGTCCACAATCATCACCTTTGTCTTGATCACGTTGAAGGAGAGGTTGTTGTCCTGGCACCAAACAGCCAGGTCTCTGACCTCCTCCCTATAGGCAGTCTCGTTGTTGTCGGTGATCAGGCCTACCACTGTTGTGTCATTGGCAAATTTAATGATGGTGTTCGAGTTGTGCCTGGCAGTGCAGTCACGAGTGAACAGGGAGTACAGGAGGGGACTGAGCACGCACCCCTTAGGGGCCTCTGTGTTGAGGATCTGCGTGGCGGATGTGTTGGCTTTGGGGATGACCAGTGAGATATACCTACTGGAGCGCGTGCTACGGGTGGGTGTTGTTATGGTTACCAGTGAGCTGAGATAAGGCAGAGCTTTACCAAGCAAAGACTGAAAGATGACCTGGAGCCAGTGGGTCTGGCGATGAATATGTGGCGAGGGCCAGCCGACGAGAGCATACAGGTCGCAGTGGTGGGTGATATATGGGGCTTTGGTGACAAAAAGGATGGTACTGTGATAGACTGCATCCAGTTCACTGAGTAGAGTGTTGGAGAATATTTTGTAAATGACATCGCCAAAGTCGAAGGATCAGTAGGATAGTCAGTTTTATGAAGTTATTTTTGGGCAGCGTGAATGAATGGAGGCTTTGTTGCGAAATAGGAAGCCAATTCTATATTTAATTTTGGATTGGAGATGCTTAATATGAGTCTGGAAGGAGACTTGTGTCTAGCCAGACACCTAGGTATTTGTAGTTGTCCACAAGTCAGAACCGTCCAGAGTAGTGATGCTAGTCGGGCGGGCGGGTGCGGGTAGCGATCGGTTGAAGAGCATGCATTTAGTTTTACTTGCAATTGAGGCCACGAAGGAGTGTTGTATGGCATTGAAGCTCATTTGGAGGTTTGTTAACACAGTGTCCAAAGAATGGCCAGATGTATACAGAATGGTGTTGTCTGCATAGAGGTGGATCAAGGAATCACCCGCAGCAAGAGCAACATCATTGATATTTACAGAGAAAAGAGTCGGCCCGAGAATTGAACCCTGTGGTACCCCCATAGAGACTGCCAGAGGTCCGGGAAAACAGGCCCTTCGACATGACACACTGAGCTCTGTCTGAGAAGTAGTTGGTGAATCAGGCGAGGCAGTCATTTGAGAAACCAAGGCTGTTGAGTCTGCCGATAAGAATACGGTGATTGACAGAGTCGAAAGCCTTAGCCAGGTCGATGAAGATGGCTGCACAGTACTGTAACAGTTTGGGTCTTGAGTGTCACCCCCTTTGAAGAGGGGGATGACAGCAGCTTTCCAATCTTTAGGAATCTCGGACGATACGAAAGAGAGGTTGAACAGACTAGTAATAGTGGTTGCAACAATGGCGGGGGATAATTTTAGAAAGAGAGGGTCCAGATTGTCTAGCCCAGCTGATTTGTACGGGTCCAGGTTTTGCAGCTCTTTCAGTACATCTGCTATCTGGATTTGGGTGAAGGAGATGCTGAGGAGGCTTGGCCAAGTAGCTGCAGGGGGTGCGGAGCTGTTGGCCGGGGTTGGGGTAGCCAGGAGGAAAGCATGGCGAGCAGTGGAGAAATGCTTATGTGTTACAGTCTTAACATTAAAATTGTTTAAATTGCAATTATTTTGTCACAATACCCGATTATGTCAAAGTGGAATTATGATTTTAGAACATTTTACATATTAATAAAAAATAAAAAAGCTGAAATGTCTTAAGTCAGTAAGTATTCAACCCCTTTGACATGGCAAGCCTAATTAAGATCGGAGTAAGAATTTGCTTAGTAAGTATTTGCATGGACTCACTCTGTGTGCTATAGTAGTGTTTAAAACCTGTTATGGCTGCATCCCGACGCCGGTACACTTATGACAACATCCAGCTCAGGTGCAGGGCGCGAAATTCAAAATCTATTTTTTTTAAATATTTAACTTTCACACATTAACAAGTCCAATACAGCATTTGAAAGATAAACATCTTGTCAATCCAGCCAACATGTCCGATTTTTTAAATGTTTTACAGAGAAAACACCACATATATTTATGTTAGCTCACCACCAAATAAAAAATAGGACAGACATTTTTCACAGCACAAGTAGGATGCAAGTAGCATGCACAAGCCAACCTAACTAACCTAGAACCACCCTAAATAACCTAGAAAAAACTACCTCAGATGACAGTCCTATAACATGTTACACAATAAATCTATGTTTTGTTCAAAAAATGTGCATATTTTAGTTATAAATCAGTTTTGCATTACTGCTCCCATCATAGCTACAGTCTGAAATCGCACGGGAGTAGCCAGAGAAAATACAGACACCAACGTCAACTACTAATTATACATCATAAAACATTTCAGAAAAATATATGGTGGATAGCTAATGAAAGACAAAGATCGTGTGAATAGAGCCAATATTTCCGATTTTTGAAGTGCTTTACAGCGAAAACACAATATATCGTTATATTAGCTTACTACATTAGCTAGCACACGGCAGCATTGATTCTAGTCAAACGGTAGCATAGCACAGTTCGACAGATATATGAAAAAGCATCCCAAATTGGGTCCTTATCTTTGTTGATTTTCCATCAGAATGTTGTAAAGGGGTCCATTGTCCAGTACAGTCTTTGTTTGGGATCCAGAACGAACTATTTCCCTCTTGAATTAGCAAGCACACTGGCCGTGCGGCGCTAACCTCTCTTTCTTCAAACAATTCTTGCGTCGCATCACGTCTAAAGTCCAGAATAAATTTCAATAATATAATTAAACTATATTGAAAAAACATACTTTAGGATGATTTTGTGACATGTATCAAATTATATCGAAGCCAGAGCTCATATTCACCTTTAACGAGCGTTGTCCAGGAGCCGAGTCCATGTTCTACTTCGTGCCCAGAAAAAAATATAAAGTGCGCAGGTCTCACTCCAAAATGTTGTGTTCAGTCCCTGGACGAGATATTCAAGTACTTTCTGCTCTCACTTCCGCATGACACCCAGAGGAAGGCGTATGATGTGTTACTACAGTCCTAAGTGAAATGCCCTTTTATAGACAAGCTCTTAAAGAGACACCTCGCATTTGGAAATCTCAATTTCGGATAGGAAATGGGCTATAAAAATAGTTCTGTTCCACTTAGAGAAATAATTCAAACGTTTTTAGAAACTAGAGACTGTTTTCTATCCAATAGTAGTAAATATATGCATATTTAAAGAGCAAAAATTGATTAAGAGGCCGTTTGAAAATGTGCACATATTTTCCAGTTTTTCAATACGCCCCCTGCAGCCATAAGAAGTTTTAACATGATTTTTGAATGACTACCTCATCTCTGTTTTCCACACATACAATTATCTGAAAGGTGCCTCATGTAAAAGATTTAACGACAAAGATCACAGAGATTTTCCCGTGCCTCGCAAAGAAAGGTACCTATTGGGAGTTACACCACAATACTAACATAATTGACAGAGTGAAAAGAAGGAACCCTGTACAGAACACAAATATTCTAAAACATGCATCCTGTTTGCAATAAGGCACTAAAACTGCAAAATATCTGTCAACGAAATTAACTTTATGACCTGAATACAAAGCATTTTGTTTGGGGGAAGTCCAACACAACACGTCACTGAGTACCACTCTTCATATTTTCAAGCATGGTGGTGACTGCATCATGTTATGGGTATGCTTGTCATCAGCAAGGACTAGGGAGTTTTTTTTAAATAAAAAGAAACAGAATAGTGCTAAGCAGAGGAAATATCCTAGAGGAAAACCTAGTTCAGTCTGCTTTCCAACAGACACTGGGAAACAAATTCACCTTTCAGCAGGACAGGAACCTAAAACACAAGGCCAAATATACACTGGAGTTGCATACCAAGAGGACATTGATTGTTCCTTAGTGGCCTAGCTACAGTTTTGGCTTAAATCGTCTTGAAAATCAATGGCAAGACTTGAAAATGACTGTGTAGCAATGATCAACAACCAACTTGACAGAGCTTGAAGAATTAAAATAATGTGAAGATATTGTACAATTCAGGTGTGCAAAACTATTTTTATTTAACATTTATTTAACTAGGCAAGTCAGTTAAGAACAAATTCTTATTTAAAATGCCTACCAAAAGGCAAAAGGCCTCCTGCGGGGACGGGGGCTGGGATTAAATATAAGAAATAAAATAAAAATACAGGACAAAACACACATCACAAGAAGAGAGACAACACAACATAAATAGAGACCTAAGACAACATATTATGGCAGCAACACATGACAACACAGCATGGTAGCAACACAACATGACAACAAGATGGTAGCAACACAACATGGCAGCAGGACAACATGGTAGCAGCACAAAACATGGTAGCCATGTTGGTTAAGTGTGCCTTGAATTCTAAATAAATCACAGACAGTGTCACTAGCAAAGGAACCCCACACCATCACACCTCCTCCTCCGTGCATTTAAATGAAGCATTTATTTGGGCTGCAATTTGAGGCTGGTATCTCTAATGAACTTATCCTCTGCAGTAGAGGTAACTTTGGGTCATCCTTTCCTGTGGCTTGTCCTCATGAGAGCAAATTTCATCACAGCGCTTGATGATTTTTGCGACTGCACTTGAAGAAACATAAAACGTTTTCCAGATTGACTGACCCTTATGTCTTAAACTTCTTATGGCTGAGATCCCGTTAACCGGATCGATATGACAACAGCCAGTGAAAGTGCAGGGCGCCAAATTCAAACAACAGAAATCTCATGATTAAAATTCCTCAAACATACAAGTATTTTATACCATTTTAAAGGTAATCTTGTTGTTTATCCCACCACAGTGTCCGATTTCAAAAAGGCTTTACAGCAAAAGCACCACAAACGATTGTGTTAGGTCAGCGCCAAGTCACAGAAAAACACAGCCATTTTTCCAGCCAAAGACAGGAGTCACAAAAAGCAGAAATAGAGACAAAATGAATCACTAACCTTTGATGATCTTCATCAGATGACACTCATAGGACTTCATGTTACACAATACATGTATGTTTTGTTCGGTAAAGTTCATATTTATATCAAACAACCTCTGTATATATTGGCACGTTATATTCAGTAGTTCCAAAAACATCCGGTGATTTTGCAGAGAGCCACATAAATTTCCAGAAGTACTCATAATAAACGTTAATCAAAGATACAAGTGTTATACATGGAATTTTAGATCCATTTCTCCTTAATGCAACCGCTGTCTCAGATTTCAAAAAAGCTTTACGGAAAAAGCAAACCATGCAATAATCTGAGTACGGCGCTCAGAGCCCAATCAAGACAAAAAGATATCCGCCATATTGTGCAGTCAACAGAAGTCAGAAATAACATTATACACATTCACTTATCTTTGATGATCTTCATCAGAATGCACTCCCAGGAATCCCGGTTCCACAATAAATGTTTGCTTTGTTCGATAATGTCCATAATTTATGTCCAAACAGCTACTTTTGTGAGCGCGTTTTGTAAACAAATCCAAAGTCACTAAGCGCGTTCACTAGGAACAGACGAAATTTCAAAAAGTTCCGTTACAGTCCGTAGAAACATGTCAAACGATGTATAGAATCCATCTTTAGGATGTTTTTAACATAAATCTTCAATAATGTTCCAACCGGAGAATTCATTTGTCTTCAGAAAAGCAAATGGAACAGAGCTCGCTCTCACGTGAACGAGCGTCATGAGCTCAAAGCATTCTGCGAGACCTCAGACTCATTCCCCTCTCATTCAGCCCCACTTCACAGGAGAAGCATCAGACAAGGTTCTATAGACTGTTGACATCTATTGGAAGCCTTAGGAAGTGCAACATGACCCATATCCCACTGTATCTTCAATAGGGCATGAGTTGAAAAACGACCAACCTCAGATTTCCAACTTCCTGGTTGGATTTTTTCTCAGGTTTTTCCCTGCCATAACAGTTCTGTTATACTCACAGACATCATTCAAACAGTTTTAGAAACTTCAGAGTGTTTTCTATACAAATACACAAAAATATGCATATATTAGCAACTGGGACTGTGTAGCAGGCCGTTTACTCTGAGCACCTATGGGCACCTTATTCATCCAAGCTACTCAATACTGCCCCCAGCCATAAGAAGTTAAAGTAATGATGGACTGTCGTTTCCCTTTGCTTATTTGAGTTGTTCTTGCCGTAATATTGGCTTGGTCTTTTACCAAATTGGGCTATCTTCTGTATACCAACCCTACCTTGTCACAACACAACTGATTGTCTCAAATGCATTAAGAAGGAAAGAAATTCCACTAATGAACTTTTAACAAGGCACACCTGTTAACTGAAATCCATTCCCAGCAAAGGGTGGCTACTTTGAAGAATCTAAAATATATTTTGATTTGTTTAACACTTTTTTGGTTACTACATGATTCCATATGTGTTATTTCTTAGTTATTTCTTAGTTTACATTGTAGAACATAGTAAAAATAAAGAAAAACCCTTGAGTGAGTAGGTGTGTCGAAACGTTTGACTGGTACTGTATATTGGTGTTTAATTTTAGAAATGTAAAAAAAAAACTTTACTTTACTTTACACTGTAGTTTGGGTAGATTGTTGAAAAAAGTGACAATTCAATCCATTCTTATCTCCGTTTGTAACACAACAAAATATGGAAAAATAAAAGGGTGTGAATACTTTCTGACTGCACTGCATGCAGAGGAGCACCACAATCCATAATTACTGTCTACAACTGAACATGTTGTCACGCACTCCCTCAAAACAGCAACTGTTCACATTCGAATCCCAATAATTGGAATGTGTGTCCCTCTGTTTTCTCCTAGAGTAACCATTGTCTTTCTCTCCACTCACTCCTCTTCTTTTTAGTAGCTGTTTATAACATCTTACCACCTGTCTATCTCTGTTTTGTGGCCAACCTTATTTCTTAATCCCCTAACTTGAATCCCCCCCGCCTCCCACCCACTTTGCTGTGCCAGCACTTATATAGCACTTATATAGTGAATCAGCTGGGGGGGAAACACGGGCCCAGATGAGAGCAGTCAATATTTCATATCTATACCTGGAAGAAGACACAGAGGGCAGACTGAATTCAAATAGGGTAAGACGTATGACACACATACACAGATATAGTTTTAACAGTCTTGCCAATGGGAAATACTATAGGATGTTCAGCAACTGATGGGGGCTGATTTGCAAAGTGAACACAGTGGCCAAGATGATAAAAGCTAGCACTGTGGAAACAAAATTGAACGTGGGGACAACAATACAAGTGTGCCTACATTAGCACAAATATAATTGTTTGACTTCACATCTTTAAATGTGTTATGTGCCCCCCGTGTAGCCTAGGTTTCATTGAACATGTGAATACTATTATTTGTGAATAATATCAGTTTTGCTCTGTGATTAGGTTTGGCCTGTAATTATACAGTATCCGTTTCAAAGGTGTGTTGTAATGAATGCCAACGGTTCTGGATGAAAAGGGTCTTCCATGCTTTGCTGCCAAGACCTATTTTCTCCCTGAACTCGACCAGCCATTCAGCCCATGCACGCCTGAGATTACTATGACTTTCTTATATTGAATTCCATGACCTACAGAATAACTCCGCAATCAGTTCACATTTCTAACCATAGCCTTCTCAGGTACATCTACTCTCACACAACCTCATGTGAAAAGATACTCTATTCAGGGTTTAAATATTAGTAGCATAGAATGATGTAGTGTGATCAATTCCACTCTGTGAATGGGAATAATATGTGCACTCTGGAGGAGATGTTTGTGGCAGCGATTACAGCATCAAGTCTTCTTAGGTATGACGCTACAAGCTTGGCAAACCTGTATTTGGGGAGTTTCTCCCATTCTTCACTGCAGATCCTCTCAAGCTCTGTCAGGTTGGATGGGGAGCGTTGCTGCACAGGTATTTTCAGGTCTCTCTAGAGATGTTAGATCGGGTTCAAGTCCGGGCTCTGGCTCGGCCACTCACGGACATTCAGAGACTTGTCCCGGAGCCACTTTTGTGTTGTCTTGGCTGTGTGCTTAGGGTCGTTGTCCTTTTAGAAGGTGAACCTTCTCCCCAGTCTTAGGTCCTTAGCACTCTGGAGCAGGTTTTCATCAAGGATCTCTCTGTATTTTGCTCCGTTCATCTTTGCCTCGATCCTGACTAGTCTCCCTTAAGAAGGGAGTTCACTTCTGCACCAGAACGCTCCACCAGTACATCACTGAGGCTTGGGACTGGGAGATCTTCCCCCAACAGTGGCGAGATGCAAACATTGTCACAATTTACAAGTACAAGGGTGACAAGTCCATCTTGGTCCTGTTGAAGGTGGTGCTACACAGGCTGGTGAACAACATCAAAGAGGAACTGCTGCCAGAGTCACAATCCGGCTTCAGAAAGAACAGGAGTACTGTCAACATGATATTCATGGCACGGCAACTCCAGGAGAAGTACCGTGAACAACATCAGGACCTTTTCATGACCTTTGTCGAACTCTCCAAGGCCTTCGACACTGTGAGCAGGGCATTCTACTCACATTTGGCTGTCCAGACAAATTTGGGGCATTCTACTCAAATAGGGCATTCTACTCAAATTTGGCTGACCAGAGAAATGTGTTAATATTCTTTGCCAGTTCCATGATGGGATGATGGCTCAGGTGGCCATAGGAGGGCAGGAGTCAGTGCCCTTTGGAGTAAGCATTGGTGTGGGGCAGGAGTGTGTGCTGGCACCTGTACTCTTTAACCTCTTGACGCTAGGGGTCAGATTTATTTTTATTTTTAAATAACGTTCCCAAGGTAAACGGACTATTTCTCAGGTCCAGATCGTAGAATATGAAAATAATTTACAGATTAGGATAGAAAACACTCCAAAGTTTCCAAAACTGTCAAAATATTGTCTGTGAGTATAACAAAACTGATTCTGCAGGCAAAAATCTGAGGAAATCTAACCCGGAAGTGTTTTTTTAAAATTTTATCTGTGTTACCTTGCCCGTCTTTCTTCCATTTAAAGGGGTATCAACCAGATTTCTTTTCCAATGGCTTCCTCAGGCTGTGACCAGGCTTTAGACATAGTTTCAGGCTTTTATTTTGAAAAATGAGCGCGATTTTTCAAAACTGGTCAGGTGTCCTCTGATTAGTTCCTGCGCACGAGAGGGGTAGCGCTCCATTTTCTTTCTCTCTTTTATTGAATAGGTTACGGTCCGGTTGAAATATTATCGATTATGTTTGTTTAAAACAACCTGAGGATTGATTATAAAAACATTTGACATGTTTCTACGAACATTACGGATACTTTTTGAAATTTTCGTCGAACGGAACGAGGCTTTGGTTTTCTGAACATAACGCGCAACCCAAATGGCGTTTTTTTTTGTTATAAAAGTAATATTTATCGAACAAAAAGAACATTTGTTGTGTAACTGGGAGTCTCGTGAGTGCAAACATCCGAAGATTATCAAAGGTAAGCGATTCATTTTATTGCTTTTCTGACTTTCGTGACCAAGCTAATTTAAGGCTAACTGTTCTAGCATTGACTGATACACTCACAAACGCTTGGATTGCTTTCGCTGTAAAGCTATTTTCAAAATCTGACACAATAGGTGGATTAACAACAAGCTAAGCTGTGTTTTGGTATATTTCACTTGTGATTGCATGATTATAAATATTTTTAGTAATATTTGGCGCCCTGCAATTCAGCGGTTGTTTAGGAAACTGATTCCGCTAAAGGGATACGTAGCGCAGAGAGGTTCACCTGTAAAATCTTCCTTCTATGTGTCACCCAGCTTCTCCACAAGGAGCCAAAGGACAGCAGCGGGGTTGAGGTGGACTTCAGGATGGATGGAAACCTATTCAACATCAGAAGGCTCCGAGCAACCACGAAGTTTTTGACAAAGCGCGCTCTTGAGCTGCAGTATGCTGATGACTGTGCTCTTGTGGCCCACACTTCGGAAGACCTTCAGTCCGTCCTTGTAGTGGCTGTGAGGGTCTATAGCAGGACGGGACTGTCTCTCAACATCACCAAGACAGAGGTGGTTTGCCGGTGGAGATCCAGCCCTCCACCCACCATGCCTGTCTTCACCATTGAACACAAATCACTGGCAATAGTCCCGTCCTTCAAATACCTTCGCAGCATTCTCTTGAAGGACTGCAGCATTGACCTCGAAAATCGAAATAGGATCAAGCAAGCATCAGCTGCCTTCGGGAAACTCAGACACAAAACAGGGATCTTCACCTCCACACCAAAAACGTTGTCTATCAAGCCATTTGCATTACCATTGCCTTTGTCACTTGCAGTCACCACAACAAGCAGCTCGAGCGATTCCACATAAGATGCCTGCAGCGCATCCTGGGAATCACCTGGTGCAACCGTGTGGCCCATACTAAGACCAAATGGAAGAGTATGGAGGCCATGGTCAGCCAACACAAACTGTGCTGGCTTGCGCATGTCATTAGAATGTCTCAGGAGCGCTTGCAGCGTAAGATCCTGTAAGGCCAGCTACACTGTGGCCGGCGGTCTGCAGGGGGGCAGATGAAGCACTACAAGGACAAGCTAAAAACGTTGCTGAAGAGGTGCAACATCAAACCCACAGACCTAGAGGAGGATGCTGCCGACTATTCCACCTGGCGGCAGCTCTGCCAGAGCAGTGTACAGAGGTGGGAGGAGGAGAGGAGCACAAAGAGACAGCAAAAACAGCTCAGGTGACATACAACCATGCCTGCCCCCGCCAACACATTCTGCATATGCCCCACCTGCAATTAAGTTTGTGGATCTCGGATTGGACTCTACAGTCACCAAAGAATTCACGGTTAACTCAGAACCGGAAGTCATCATCGGATATGATGGATTACCATAAGCAGTCCCTGCAGCTGAAAAACATTCCCACAGCATGATGTTGCCACCACCATGCTTCACCGCAAGGATGGTGCCAGGTTTTGTCCAGACGTCACGTTTGGCATTCAGGCCAAAGAGTTCAATCTTGCTTTCCTCAGACCAGAGAATCTTGTTTTTCATGGTCTGAGAGTCTTTAGGTGCCTTTTGGCAAACTCCAAGCAGGCTGTCATGTGCCTTTTACTGAGGAGTGGCTTCCGTCTGACCACTCTACCATAAAGGCCTGATTGGTGGAGTGCTGCAGAGATGGTTGTCCTTCTGGAAGGTTATCCCATCTCCACAGAGGACCTCTAGAGCTCTGTCAGAGTGACCATCGGGTTCTTGGTCACCTCCCTGACCAAGTCCCTTCTCCCTCGATTGCTCAGTTTGGCTGGGCGGCCAGCTCTAAAATAGTCTTGGTGGTTCCAAACTTCTTCCATTTAAGCATGATGGAGTCCACTGTGTTTTTGGGAACCTTCAACGCTACAGAAATGTTTTGGTACCCTTCCCAAGATCTGTGTCTTGACACAATCCTGTCTCAAAGCTCTACGAACAATTCCTTTGACCTCAGGGCTTGATTTTGCTCTGACATGCACTGTCAATTGTGGGACCTTACAGTATATAGACAGGTGTGTGCCTTCCAAAATCATGTCCAATCAATTGAATTTACCACATGTTGACTCCAATCAAGTTGTAGAAAAACCTCAAGAATGATCAATGGAAACAGGATGCACCTGAGCTCAATTTCTAGTCTCATAGCAAAGGGTCTGAATACTTATGTAAATAAGGTATTTCTAAAAAATAAAATATCTAAAAACCTGTTTTCGCTTTGTCATTATGGGGTATTGTGTGTAGATTGCTAAAAGAAATATTGAATCTATTTTAGAATAAGGCTGTAACGTAACAAAATGTGTAAAAAGTCAAGGGGTCTGAGTACTTTCCGAAGGTACATAGTGAAAACATGTTTTTAGATTTTTTTTAATTTATTTTGAAAATTAAATACAGAAATATCAAATGTACATATTTATCTAATCAAATGAAGCTTTATTTAAAATGTTTAAATAAAGCTTGACAGCAACAATAATTATCTAATCAAATTAAGCTTTATTTAAAATGCTTAAATAAAGCTTGATTTGATTAGATAATTATGTCATTTAGATAATTCTGCATTTCCTTTTCAAAATTAATTTAAACAGATCTAAAAACATGTTTTCACTATTTCATTATGGGGTGTTGTGTGTAGGTGAAAAAAACAACAATTTCATCATTTTTGAAATCAGGCTGTAACACAACAAAATGTGGAATATGTCAAGGGGTGTGAATACTTTCTGATGACACTGTACATTGCCTTCAGAGAGTATTCAGACCCCTTGACTTTTTCCACAGTTTGTTACATTACAGCCTTATTCTAAAATGGATGAAATATTTTTTTTCAGCAATCTACACACAATACCCCATAATAGCACATTTCAAACATGAATACAACACAATGCGCTTCACAGGAAAAAACGAATAAACAATAAAAATACAATCTGAAATATTTACTACACAAGAGACATAAAAAAAGGAATGATAATTTCAAACTGAAAGACTAAAAAACATCCTAAGGAAAAGCCAAGCTGGAAAAGCGTGTTTTAAGATCCCTTTTAAATATGTCCACAATTTCGGCCCCCCTCAGGTTCTCTGGCAGGCTATTCCAGAGGCAGGGAACATAGTAACTAAAAGCTGCCTCTCCATGCCTCTTGGTCCTAGGCTTTGGGATAGTTAAAAGACCAGTGCCAGAGGACTTGAGGGACCAACTGAGTACATAACTCAAAAGTATGTCTGATATGTATTGGGGTGCACAATCGTGGATTGATTTTAAAACCAATAGAAGAATCTTACAATTAATTCTAAAAAACTCACAGGCAGGCAGTGCAGAGACTTTAAAACCAGTGTACTGTGTGCTCTCCATCTGGTCTTGGTCAGTACCCGTGCTGCAGCATTCTATATGTTTTGCAGTTAACCAATGACTTTCTTGGGTAGACCAGACAGGAGAGCATTACAGTAGTCAAGCCTGCTTCTAATTAAAGCACGGATGAGTCTCTCTGTATCAGCCTGATAGAGAAACGGCCTCACCTTGGCAATGTTCCTCAGGTGGTAAAAGCTATTTTGGTCACATTCCCAATGTGTTTCGAAATTGAATTCAGAATCTAAAATGACACCAACCTGGTGTTTTCTCTTTATTGCCAATAAATTAAAATGTGTGGCCAGATTCTCTCTCTGTGCTTTGGCTCCAATAATAAGTACCTCAGTCTTGTCTTGATTGGAGGAAGTTGTGAGCCATCCAAGTATTTAAATCACTAATACAATCTAATCATTTATCTGTGGAGCTAAAATCCTCTAGTAACACAGAAATGTAAAGTCATGTATCGTCTGCGTTGCAGTAAAAATCAATGTTGTGCTTTCTAATTACACTGCCAATGGGAAACAGAAACTGAACAATACCGGACCCAAAATCGAACCTTGTGGAACGCCACATGTAATATCTATTTTCTCTGAGTTATGTTCACCAATGAAGACAAAAAACGCTTGACCGGTTAAATAGGTCCTAAACCAATTTAGAACTGGATCGGAGAGGCCAACCAACCTCTCTAGTCTGTCTAGAAGGACAGGTATTCAAACCCCTGAGTCAATACTTTGTAGAAGCACCTTTGACAGCTGTGCGTCTTTCTCGGTAAGTCTCTAAGAATTTTCCACACCTGGAATGTGCAACATTACCCATTATTATTTTCAAAATTCTTCAAACTCTGTCAAATTGGTTGTTGATCATTGCTAGACAGCCATTTTCAGGTTTTGCCATAAACTATAATTTGACCACTCAGGCACATTCACTGTCTTCTTGGTAAACAACTCCAGTGTAGATTTGGCCATGTGTTTTAGGTTATTGTCCTGCTAAAAAGTTAATTCATCTACCAGTGTCTGGTGGAAGGCAGACTGAACCAGGTTTTCCTCTCGGATTTTGACTGTGCTTAGCTCCATTCCATTTTTTGTATCCTGATAAACTCCCCAGTCCTTAACAATTACAAGCATAAGCATAACATGATTCAGCCACCACTATGCTTGAAAATATGGAGAGTGGTACCCGGTAATGTGTTGTACTGGAATTGCGCCAAACACAAACACCTTATATTCAGGACCAAAAGTGAATTGCTTTGCCACATTATTTGCAGTATTACTTTAGTGCCTTGTTGCTGTCACGTTCCTGACCTGTTTTCTGTTGTTTGGTATGTGTTTAATTGGTCAGGGCGTGAGTTTGGGTGGGTAGTCTATGTTATGTGTTTTCTATGTTGGGTTAATGGGTTGCCTGGTATGGCTCTCAATTAGAGGCAGGTGTTTGACGTTTCCTCTGATTGAGAGCCATATTAAGGTAGGTTGTTCTCACTGTTTGTTTGTGGGTGATTGTTCCTGTGTCTGTGTAATCCACATGGGACTGTTTCGTTTGTTCGTTCGTTTTAGGTAGTCTGTTCCTGTTCTTGCGTCCTTCGTCTATATGTAAGTTTGTTTGTTTCAGGTCTGTTGCCTTCGTTTATTGTTTTGTAGTTTGTTCTAGTGTTTTGTCAGTGTTTTCGTCTGTTCATTAAAGTCAGTATGTATTCATCACCCGCTGCGCCTTGGTCCGTTAATACACCACCAGACGAACGTTACAGTTGCAAACAGGATGCATGTTTTGGAATAGTTTTATTCCGTATAGGCTTCCTTCTTTTCACTTTGCCACTTAGGTTAGTATTTAGGAGTAATTACAATTTTGTGATTTATTCTCGGTTTTCTCCTATCACAGCCATTAAACTCCGTTTTAAAGACACCATTGACCTCATGGTGAAATCACTGAGCGTTTTCCTTCCTCTCCTGCAACTGAGTTAAGAAGGACACCTGCATCTTTGTAGTGACTGGGCGTATTGATACACCATCCAAAGTGTAATTTATAACTTCACCATGTCTTCTTTTTTTCTTTTTTTACCCATCTACCAATTGGTGACCTACTTTGCGAGGCATTGGAAAACCTCCCTGGTCTTCGTGGTTGAATCTGTGTTTCAAATTCAATGCTCAACTGAGGGACCTTACAGATAATTGTACATAGATGAGGTAGTCATTCAAAAATCATGTTAAGCACTGTTGTTGCACACATAGTGAGTCCATGCAACAATGTGGATCAACACATTTGGAGCTTGGTGTTAGATATTGTACTGTACGCCTACACCATACTGTACATGCCTGCCGCCCCGACTGTTTCCAATAACAACATGACAATACAACATTATATAGTTATAAAACTCAATTTCAGTACCAGCCGTGAGGCCCTGGGTGAGGTGGTAGCTGTTGGCTGTTTGAGCAGTGTTTGATCTCTGCAGAGACATTCTTTTGGCTCCTCTGTCGGGCCTCTACAGTTGGGCACAGAGTCGTTTCATTCCGGTTGCCTGCATTTGTTTGTATAGTGCCACGCTTGGCTTTCGCATAGACATAATTAAATCAAGCCTAATCCACTATTTATGCATTGTGCCTCTGAATTATTCACACTGCAGTTTTGTGCGTTATTGCATTTTTGTAGAGTCAGTAAGAAGTTGTGAGGCTGCCGTTATTGAACAGAACCCCCCTCAAGATGACATATTTTATTCATTAATATAGCCCCATACAAGAGTACACAATGCATTCATGTAAATGCTGTGTTTGCATTTTTGTTTAAACAACTAGGAATTCATATAATTCAAACATCAATTGCATAATGAGTACAATTACAGTATCCTGCCTCCAGAGAACATATTACAATACATTTTTATGAAAAGTTTAAGGACCATAACATTCTTTAGAAATGACTATTAAAACACACACATGCACAGAAGCTCACACACACATGCACAGAAGCTCACACACACACACAGAAGATCACACACACACACGCGCACACACACACACACACACACACACACACACACACACACACACACACACACACACACACACACACACACACACACACACACACACACACACACACACACACACACACACACACACACACACACACACACACACACACACACACACACGGCCTTGTTCAGTACAACCTGTCCTCGCTCGCTAGACCAATCTCCAAATGCCCTGAAGGCTTCTGTAAAGCTTCTCAGCACTCACTGTTCATACCAAAGAACAAAAGGACCATCACAAGAAACACAATGTTATTAATTTATTTTCAGGAAAGTCTGCATAAATGGAATGACTACTGTACATGCACACTCATATGTTCAACGTCCTCTCAAGGGGCCTCTATTAAACAAGTATAAATTCCACTGACATTTGCCTCCCATAGACTTTACAGTAAATTGTGTGTGAAATACATTGGATCCGTAGCCACGCTAGCTATTTCCTCCACGTGACTTGGAGACGCTGTGAAGTGGAAACTTACTAGAGAGGTTAATTAAGCGGAGTAGATTCTGACGTTACAGTTCAAATGAAAATAAAATGATATCAACAGTCATCCATCACAGTCAGGGGCTCTAGGCACCTGTCATGCAATCGTTGTATATGGAAAGTGCAGTCAAAAGGTCAGGGAGATACAGGCGGCTCCTGGTCCTCATCCCCCACCTTCTATATGGAGTACATCCCGCAGACACAGATCATTATTTATGTCCCACAGTCATGGCTACCCTGAGATAAAAGCTGACCTATTACCCAATGATTTCTTCTGGGTGTTTGAGTGTAGAAGACAGTCGTATGCACAGAGAGGATTCTGTTGCTCTGTTGTGTTGAAATATGTGCAGAGAATATCGGAATGGTGCACAACAATATATCACATTATCTAATCAGTGTTAGATGAAAGAATTGGATCATGGGTGAAATTGCTTTGTTCATAATATCTTTCTTGTCTATTAAGAGTGAATGTGTTTGTTTATTTTAGTTTAATTAATCACTGGATAATCTGACTATTTGTGCCAAAAGATCTCAATCCAATATGTTTGTGTTATTGGTAATTTGACATTCCTCTTGTGTAATAACCAATACAACTCAGCTCCATTACTATGCAATAATAATGTAACTACTCAGTGACTATGTAACAGCATGTAAATGCGACAGTAATAAGTGTTTCTATTCACCTATAAGAACAAATGTTAATATGCAGGGTGGGATCAAGAGAAGTGATTTAATATGACAAACTGTAAATTGTTAGATCACAGTATTCCCTAAAACTTCATTCCAACTTCATTGGAGTCATACCGGTGTCAGTAAAGAAATGTACGTTTTAGGTTAATGCTCAGAGAGAAAGGGGAGAAACTCACTGCACTGTAACAGAAAAGGCTCTGCAGAGAAGCAATAAAATAAACAAAATATGGAGAATCAAATTTGTTTGAGACAGCCGCAGTCTGTAGAGTCTATGGTATGGTGCTCATAACTTATTTCCCATTTTAAAAGAGAACTGGGACCCATTTGGTGAGATTTGTTTAATAATTCAGCATGGCCTTAAACCGATTCACTTCAAGTGCCCAGATGGTATTTTTATTAGGCAAATGCTCGATACTCAAGTGGAATAATTTAATTGCGTTCCAAAACTGGCAGAGTACCTCCAAGCCACAGAATTTACTGAGTAGAGAATCAGTCAGTCCCTGCTTTGGGGTAGTAATTCAGAAAAACAATAATTTTCATGAATATTATTGTGTTTGTTCTGTGGGGTGAGACTGGCAGCTCTGTAGGCCTGTGTTAGAGCCATTAGATCATCGTGGGCACAGCAGAAGGGCTGACAGGGAGGTGTACCACTGGGGTTCCTTAACACTGAGAATGTCAGACTCTCAATACTTGCTCATCAAGACGGCGTTGAGGATCTAGAAATTTAGAGCCTAATATCCCTTTCACACACAGACCGAAATCCCACTAATTTACCATACCTGCATTTTTATTCCAGATTTTTGGTATATCTAAAAGGTGTAGGTAAACAACATGGAAAAATAAAAGCCACCTAAAGACCTAGTCATGATTCCTGCATTTTCACAGATCCTGTAACCAAAATACAAGTATCAGGTCTGTGGGAATGGTTCTCTGCACTTTTGCAGGTAACTTCTTTAACACTTCCATTGTTTAACACCTCCCTAATTTGAACTGCAAACAGCCCCCATTGTTTAACAACACCCCCACACCTCCCAATTTGCCAGTTACCCATTGATAAGTATAAAATAGTTATTTAAATGTAGCCTTTACTTAACTAGGCAAGTCAGTTAAGAACACATTTTTATTTACAATGTTGGCCTAACCCGGACGACGCTTGGCCAATTGTGCGCCGCCCTATCAATCCCTATCAATCCCAATCACGTGTGATACATGAGATACAGCCTGAATTCGAACCAGAGACTGTAGTGATGCCCCTTGCACTGAGATGCAATGCCTTAGACCACCGCACCAAGAGTTATACCTGCTGATAAGTTGGTAAATAAGGGGCTGTTTGAAAGGGGTCATAAACATTGCTTCATATTTTTTACAGGTAACATACTACCAGTGGTGTAAAGTATTTAAGTAAAAATACTTTAAAGTACTTCTTAAGTACTTCCTTTACTTTACTAATTATTTTACTATTTATATTTTTGACAACTTTTACTTCACTACATTACTAAAGAAAATTCTGTACTTTTTACACACATTTTCCCTGACACCCAAGAGAACATTTTGAATGGTTAGCAGGATAGAAAATGGTCCAATTCGCATCCCTGGTCATCCCTACTGCCTCTCATCTGGTGGACTAACTAAACACAAATGCCATGTTATCTGAGTGTTGGAGTGTGACCCTGGCTATCCGTAAATAAATAAAAAACTACAAAATTGTTTTACTACTTAAGTATATTTTAGCAACTACATTTACTTTAAATACTTAAGTATATTTAAAACCAAATTCTTTTTTTATTTTATTGGGTGACTTTCACTTTTACTTGAGCCATTTTCTATTAAGGTATCTTTACTTTTACTCAAGTATGAGAATTGAGTACTTTTTCCACCACTGCAAACCACATCACATCTTCTTTTTGAAATGGGTATAATAGACACAAGGGTGGTCAAGCCTTGAATTCAACTGCTTCTGTCACACCAGCCTTCGCTTTGGCTCCCCCTCCTGTCCAGCTCAGGCGTTCGGCGTTGCCGGCCTTCTAGCTGCTGCCGAACCTGCTGCTGGCAAATGCCCTTCACTCATCAACCCCGGACTTGTCTCGTCATCATTACACACACCTGGTTCCAATCCCCACTCTATCACTGTATATATACTCCCTCTGTCATTTGGCTTTGTCAGTCATTGTAAATGTTGCTTGTTTTTCTGAGAGGAATCTCTCCTACTATTTCCTGAGTACTTTATTATTTTGCACTTTGGGTTTTGTCCCGCTTTTATATAAGTTGTGCTTTAATCAGGCCCTCCAGGATTCCGTGATCGCATAATTCAGTGCTAAATCAACTAATCAGCGCGTATTATGTGAGAGCTCGCAATTTTGACCAATTCCCGCACTTTTAGCGCATAAAAGGGCCCAATCAAAAGCGGGTTTGTAATTTTGACCAATTACTGCACTGCTACCGTGAAAAATGGCCCAATCCAACCACATGTCAACAAAGTTTTTCCCCCCTGGCCTGTCAGCGTATTCACGTGTGAAGATGGGTGATTGATTTTTACTGCCTGTCAGCCATCAACAATCTCATTTGCCAACAAAAATGACAGCTAACATGCAAAACAATTTCCAAATGTTTTTGGAAACTAGAGAAAGTCAACAGTCACTTCGAATCAGCAAAGCATATGAGAATGCCAGAACAGTTCCCATAGCAGCGGCAGATCACCATGACTGAAATGGTAGCACGGAAGACAGTGGCAAGCGTAGGGTGGTCGGCACTCTGCTCTCCGCAGTCTGTCTATGGAAAGCACTGCTCTAAGCATTGAGTGCAATTTGTCAGCATTGCCGTTTTAAAGTCTCTGTAAACCTTAATACGGATCACGAAAGCACAATCTTTCTGGATTTTTCTGTTCTTTATTTCCCTTACGACCCTTTCAGAAAAAATCACAATCTCAAGAATTTTGAAAACAACTTATTAGAAAGAAATATCGATCCTCAAATTGAAAGTGATTGATACGCTTTGAATCTATTTGTTTTTTTAAGAGAGAGAGAGGTGCATCTCGTGTTGATAGCAAGCCCGAGCCTGATGGAGAGGAGAGGTGAGGTGTGTGATTGAATTATGACAGAACTGTTTGTTCAGGAAAATAAACAGAATTGAGCACTTTAGATGTTTCTAATTGTTTTTGTATTATGTATTCTGCTTAAAATCGTCCTAAAACGGAGCACATTTGACTTTTATTGCTTTATATGAAATTAACGTGGGGAAAAAAACAAAGCGAAATTTCAGAAAAGCTACTTCAAAATCAAGCATTTTTGGCTGAAGAAATTACACAAAAAATGTTGTGAAATCCTGGAGGGACTGTTTAATAAACTCAGTAGTTCTAAACCTGCGACTGCCTCCTGCGAACTCCTCTCTACACTTTTGACAGAATGACCGACCCAAGAGAACAGGAAGCAGCGGGACATTACCACGACTCGTGTCTGGAACACCTCGGGACTGCCGTGGACAACGTGCTCCGGACCGTATGCCAGCTGCATGCTACACCACCACCTTCCCAGCTCCCGCGGTCATTCCAGCCACCCCACCACCATCTACATCACCGGTCCAGTCAGCAGTTTGACGGCACCCCAGCTCACTGTAGGGGGTTTCTCCTGCAGTCTGACCTCCACCTTGCCCGTCATGCCGGGACGGCCTCCGAGAGGGACAAGGTGGCCTTGGTGATCTCGGTGCTGACAGGCCGGGCTCTGAAGTGGTCACACGTCGTCTGGGAGAGGGAAGGTCCAGAAGTGCAGTCCTATGAGCGCTTCATCCAACTCTTATGTGCCGTTTTCGACCACCCTACAGAGGACCGAGAGGGAGGTGAGCATCTACGCCAGGGTTCCAGGACAGCGTCTGCGTACGCTCTGGATTTCCAGACGGTGGCTGCGTTCACTGGCTGGAACGACCAGGCGCTGTTGACGGTTTTCCGCAGCGGACTACAGGTGGACGTCCAGACCAAACTGGCCTGTCGTGAAGAGGACCTCATGCTGGACCAGCTGATTGGCCATGGCAATCCACCTGGATAATATCCTGCGTGCCCATCGTCGCCCATCACGGGGGTTTGGTCTCTCCCAGGAACCTCCAGCGAGACTGAGCCAATTGGAGGTGGGCAAGGCGCACCTTCCCCCAGAGGAACGTCAACGCCGCTGTCAACAGGGTCTCTGCTCCTACTGCAGGGAGTCAGACCACCCCTGGAACACCTATCCTAGAAGGAGAACCAGGCGAGGAAGTGACAGGCCAAGGAACGCTCCTGCACCTTCCCAGGTAGGCGTGGATGTGCCTTGCTCCTCTGTCCACCCAGCCCGTCCTCCTTCCTGTCAACTTCCCGGGCTATCCTGGCCACCCACTGAGTCCTGCCCTAGTGGCAATTTCCTAGACTGGTCAGTGGCCTTATCATTACACATTCCTCTAGTCCCTTTACAACCCCCTATCCCAGTCCATGCCCTAGACAACCGTACCCTAGGAAAAGGACTGGTGTGCCAGACCACAATTCCCATTTCCCTCACAGTTGCTCACAACCACCATGAACACATCACTTTCCTCATCTTAGACTTTCCTGCACACCCCGTAGTTTTCGGTTTCCCCTGGTTACAGTTGCATAACCCCATGAAATCGTGGACAAAGAGGAGGTTGTTTGGATGGTTGCAGGAGTTTCAGGGGAGGTGTCTCTCTGTGTCTATCTGTGCCACCTCCGTGGAAAGTTCGGACCAGGCCACCCATATCCTTATCCCGGAGGAATACTGGGGCCTACAGGTGGCTGTTTCGAAGACTCGTGCCACGTGCCTGCCCCCTCATCGCCCATGGGACTGCACTATCAACATATTGCCTGGTTCTACTGCAGTCTCCTCCCCTGTATCGATTACCAGACACTGAATAAGGCAACTGTTAAATTCAGTTATCCCCTGCCTCTCATACCCACTGTGATCGAACAGATGCACGGTGCTCAGTACTTTACCAAATGGGATTTACGCAGTGCCTACAACCTGGTGCGCATCAGAGAGGGAAATGCATGGAAGACCGCCTTCAGCACCAGCACCGGACACTACGAATACAGGGTAATGCAGGTCCATTTTGGAGAGGCTGATAAGGCATCACCTGTACATCAAGGCGGAGAAGTGCCTTTTCTTACAGCAGGCGGTCTCCTTCCTGAGCTATCGGATATCCACCGCGGAAGTGGAGATGGAAGAGCAGAGGGTCATTGCAGTATGGTCGTGGCCTGTTTCATTCAATATAAAGGCAGTGCGGCCCTTCCTAGGTTTTGCTAACTATTTCAGGCGCTTCATTAGGGATTTCAGCACAATGGTGGCCCCTCTCATCTCCCTCCTGAAGGGAGGTCCTAGACAGCTGTGCTGGACTGAGGAGGCCAACGAAGCCTTCCGTGAGCTCAAGGAACATTTTACGAACGCACCTGTTCTTGCTCATCCTGACCCGTCGCTGGGCTGTTCTCTCCCAATGCACTGTATTGCTGCCTAAACTCCATCCATGCATCTTCTACTCACGGAAGCTGTCTCCCACGGAGTGGAATTACGACGTGGGGGATTGTGAGTTGCTGGCCGTCAAGAAGGCACTGAAAACATGCAGGACCTGGCTGGAGGGTGCTCAACACCCATTCCTTGTTTGGACGGACCACCGGAACCTAAAGTATATTTGAGCAGCGAAGAGGCTGAACACACGTCAGAACAGGTGGGCCCTATTCTTCGCCAGGTTTGACATTACCCTCTCCTACCAGGCCGGGTTCTAAGAAGGTCAAGGATGATGCGTTGTCCCGGGTGCGTGACATAGGACCGGAGGGAGGAAGTGACACCCATTATTCCCCTGTCCCACATTATGGCTCCTGTCGTAAGGAATGTGGACGTGGACATCTGTCGAGCCCTGCGACAGGAGCCCTTACCTGCCCACTGTTCCGAGGGGAGTACCTATGTGCCCTCTGATGTGCGGGACCGTCTCCTCGCCTGGGCACAAACAGCACCTGTGTCCGGGCACCTGGGTATAGCCCGTACTATCGACTGTCTCTCCGCCAAGTACTGGTGGCCCACCTTTGCACATGACGTCCGGGTTTACGTCTCTTCCTGCTCCACCTGCGCACAGAGCAAGACACCAAGAAACCTCCCATATGGCAAACTCCACCCGCTGCCGGTTCCACAACGACCCTGGTCCCTTTCCCCCTCGGAGGGGCACACCACCATCCTGGTCATTGTGGACCGGTTTTTCAAAGCCTGTCATTTGATTCCTCTGCCTGGTCTCCCTACGGCCATGCAGACCGCTGAGGCTCTCTTCTCTCACGTCTTCCGGCACTACGGGATCCTGGAGGACATCATGTCTGACCGTGGTCCTCAGTTCCCCTCTCGTGTCTGGAAGGCCTTCATGGAACGACTAGGAGTCACGGTCAACCTCACCTCCAGGTATCGTCCCCAATCAAATGGACAGGTGGAAAGTGTAAATCCAGAACTGGGTAGTTACCTTTGTAGTTACTGTCAGGACCGGCAGGGGGAGTGGGCTGTGTTTCTGCTTGGGCAGAATACGCACAAAACTCCCTCCGTCACACCTCCACTAACCTCACACCCTTTCAGTGTGTTCTAGGCTATCAGCCGGCCCTGGCACCGGAGTTCGATCAAGGCTCCTGCAGTGGACGATTGGTTCCCGCGCGCCAAGGAGGTATGGAACACAGAGCATACCCGTCTCCAGCGCATCGTCCTCCGGCAGAAGGCACAGGCCGATCGTCACCGCAGTGTGGCTCCGGTCTTTCACCCCGGTGACAGGGTCTAGCTATCTATGAAGAACCTGCACCGCCAGAAGCTGAGCCCACGGTTTGTGGGGCCGTTGAAAGTCCTGAGGAGAGTCAATGAGGTGACGTACAGCTCCCCGTCAATTACCGTAATCTCACCCTCATTTCATGTATCTCTCCTCAGGCCGGTGGCAGCTGGTCCCTTGGCTAGTGCTGGACCCCACGACGCACCTCCCCCTTCCTTGGCCATCGAGGGGGCCCCGGCGTACTCTGTCCGCAGTCTGTTGGACTCACAACATCGTGGGGGGTCTCTCCAGTACCTGGTCGACTGGGAGGGGTACCTGGACCGTTCTCTCATTCGGGACTTCCACAGGCATCGTCCCGTTCGACCTGCACGGTGTCTCTGGGGTTGTCCCCAAGGGGGGAGACAATGACCCTTCACTCATCAACCCCGGACTTGTCTTTACACACACCTGGTTCCAATCCCCACTCTATCACTGTATATATACTCCCTCTGTCATTTGGCTTTGTCGGTCATTGTAATTGTTGCTTGTTTTCCTGAGAGGAATCGCTCCTACTAAACTCAATTCCTCATCAATCCATGGAGCTTTAACAGTTCTAACAGTCAGTTTCTTAACAGGTGCATGTTTATCAATAATCGGAAGAAGCAATTTCATAAATTCACCATAAGCATTCCTGTTTCGTCTACAGATGTTAAATCCTTGTATTGTTGCTGCATCAAAGGAATTACCTAAGTGAGTCTCAGAAATGGCTAATGTATGAATGCCATCTGATGTTAGCAAGCTATTGATTTCATGAACCTTATTCCCAAGGCTGCATATATTAACATGGGCTATTTTCAGCCCTTTCCTGGGTAGCGTCTCAGAGAAAGACATACATTTATTTCCTGAGTACTTTATTATTTTCCACTTTGGGTTTCGTCACGCTTTTATATAATTAGTGCTGTAATAAATTCAGTAGTAATAAACCTGCGACTGCATCCTGCCTCCTTCCTCATAGCACCAATAATCGTTTCTGGGATTTTAAAACATTTTCAATGTAAACTAAAACCAAAACCAGATATAAAGTATGTAGAAAAGATAATGGACAATATATTATTAAGACCGTCCTTTGTATCAAGGCACAAGGTGAGACCCAAATGCAGACACAGGAGTCTTACAATGTTTATTAATCCAAAGGGGTAGGCAAGAGAATGGTTGTGGACAGGCAAAGAGGTCTAAACCAGATCAGTCCAGGAGGTACAGAGTGGCAGACAGGCTCGTGGTCAAGGCAGGCAGAATGGTCAGGCAGGCAGGTACAAAGTCCAGAAACAGGCAAGGGTCAAAACCAGGAGGACTAGAAAAAGGAGAATGCAAAAAGCAGGAGAACGGGAAAAATGCAGTTGACTTGGAAACATACAAGACGAACTGGCACAGAGAGACAGGAAACACAGGGATAAATACACTGTGGAAAACAAGCGACACCTGGAGGGGGTGGAGACAATAACAAGGACAGGTGAAACTAATCAGGGTGTGACACTTTGAGAACTAACAATCACCAAAATAAAAACTAGACAGTCAGGGAGAATCTGCAATTCCAAAAATGTCATGTCATGGTGCCCCCATTGATTTTGTTATAATGTTTGAGTCACTCAGATAGCATAAGAACAAGGCATAAGCCATGACAAAATGTATATGATTGCAGTTAATTTGCTTTAAACATAAACATTCCTTCAGCCCAACGGCAAAATCTGAAGAATTGCAGGAAAATAGCTTTGAAATTTAAATGTCTCTCTCACTGTCATGCCCTGACCTTAGAGAGCCTCTTTATTTCTCTATTTGGTTAGGCCAGGGTGTGATTTGGGTGGGCATTTTAGTTTGTCTATTTCTTTGTTGGCCAGGTATGGTTCCCAATCAGAGGCAGCTGTCTATCGTTGTCTCTGATTGGGGATCATACTTAGGCAGCCCTTTTTCCCACCTTCAGTTGTGGGATCTTGTTTGTGTGTAGTTGCTTTCTGTACCGCAAATAGCTTTACGTTCGTTTTGTATTTTGTTGTTTTTTGGTGTCATTTAAAATGAAAGTATAATGTATGCCTACCACGCTGCACCTTGGTCTCCTTCTAACGATGGACGTAACACTCACCCCCATGACAGCATTAATTTGTCTCTGCAGCCAACTAAAACTAACTTTGCCACCGCTGCTGAAAAACATCCTAGGAGTAACACTGAATTTATTATATTCTAATTCAGAGGAGAGGTTAGCATTGTCTATTCACAGAAAGTATTGTTTCCTGTCAACAGTCCTGTTGTGTCCAGGAAGTGGAAGCAGGGAAACTATGAGGTGACGTTACTTATTAAAATCATTGTTTAAAGAACAAGCCAGTGGATTTTAAGTCCTTCAACAGTTATTGAGCAGCCTTCCTGCTAGGCCTGGCTGGGCATAATGAAAACACAGTCACAATGCCCTATAGAGACATGGAATAATATATGGGACCAAAACCCCCTCCCACTAGACAGCCATAAAGGTATGGTTTTAACTTGTTTGTTTTAACATAAAGACCAAGTGCAACTACAGTTTTGCTAGCTATGCAAACAGCAGATTATCATTATACTTACATAGCCAAGGGACAAAATTACTGGAGGACTTTTTTGACACATTTTGGGATGCTCATTGATAACATAAATAAAGAAACGAAGTGAACGGCAATGTCAGGGCCAGAAATTTCCCTGCAATGATTGACGCAGATGCACTGTCATATACCTTTTGATGGGATTAAATTGTCACGACCTCTTGGATATGGAAATCCAGGCACACAACAGAGGCTTTACGAAATGTCAGCATTATTAAAATGTAGACCGAGCTAAGACTCAGCTTGGCAACACCTTCTATAGTCTCCAGTGTTATATTATGAGTCTCAATAATACTATGAAGGATACAGTGCCATCAGAAAGTATTCATATCCCTTGACTTATTCCACATTTTGTTGTGTTACAGTCTGAATTCAAAATTGATTAAGTATATTTTTTCTCAGAAATCTACACACAATACCCTATAATGACAAAGTTAAAAAACGTTTTTAGAAATGTTTGCAATTTATAGAAAATTAAATACAGAAATATCTAATTTACATAAGTATTCACACAGGGCAGAGATTACATCTGTGCGTCTTTCTGGGTAAATCTCTAAGAGCTTTCCACACCTGGATTGTGCACAATTTCACCGTTATTCCTTTCAAAATTCTTCAGGCTCTGTCAAATTGGTTGTTGATCCATTGCTAGACAACCGTTTTCAGGTCTTGACATAGATTTTCAAGTAGATTTAAGTCAAAACTGTAATTCGGCCAATCAGAAACGTTCACTTTCTTCTTGGTAAGCAACTCCAGTGTAGATGTGGCCTTGTGTTTTAGGTTATTTTCCTGCTGAAAGGTGAATTAATCTCCCAGTGTCTGGTGGAAAGTAGACCGAATCTGGATTTCCTCTAGGATTTTCCTCTAGGATTATTTTTTATCCTGAAAAACTACCCAGTCCTTAACGATTACAAGCATACCCATAACATGATGCAGCCACCACTACGATTGAAAATATGGAGAGTGCTACTCAGTAATGTGTTGTATTGAATTTGCCCCAAACATAACACTTTATATTCAGGACAAGTGAATTGCTTTGTCACATTTTTTCAGTATTACATAATTCCATGTTGACATCATGGGGTATTGGGTGTAGGTCAGTTGCAAAAAAAGTCTACATTTAATCAATTTTAAATTCAGGCTGTAACACAACATAATGTGGATACTTTCTGAAGGTGCTACAGAATTGTCTATTCCTTAGAGATCCAAATTCACAGCCTAGTTGTTTATTTAGAGGGACATTGTACAGGTTGATTTTGACGAGACATGGTATTTTCGGTATCAATGTCTTACGCTGCAGGAATCACAACAAATATCTAACAGAAATTAAAGGGAAGTGAGAGGTGGTTTGCTGCAGCTACACACCCTTTCTGTGGGGAGTGAAGACTGATAAGGAAGAGCAGTAGGCTACAGCTTTTTCCTGGTAGAGTAAGGAGAGAGAGCGTGAGGAGAGAGAGAGAGAGAGAGGGGGAGAGGATGCATGGGTGGAAGGATACACTATTTACATCAGGTTAGAAATGGAGACAAGAGAAAATAGAGAAAAGGTAGGGTTAAGTATGAGAAATGCATTCAGACAACATAATACCATAACATAATACATATTATCACATCAAGTAATAAGAGATATCCACATCTAACACATCTCAATAATGATGAAAAAGAAAAATCTGCATTTTATAGAATAATCTGCATTTGAACATTTTAGGCCACAACCATTTGCGATTCAATGATTATTAAAAAATAAATTAGCCTTATAGATTGGCATGTCAATGGACATACAGTTTACAGATTACTGTGGTGGTTTGTTACAGGATGGAAGTGCCCTTAATATAGTAATTACAGTAATCATGTTAACTGCATATGCTCTCCTATTGGTCTGTTTGAATTAATTGTTTCTATGACTTTAAAATGGTGATGTATTTCCTGGAACAAGGAGGAGGGAAAGATGGGGAGATTCTAAAAAAAACGTCTCGACTTGAATCCTCCAAGACCTGGAAACCAGTAAGTGGTTGAGGAGTGTCAATTTGTTAGTAGGTGAACGGAAGAGTGTCGTCCCCCCCCCCCCCCTCGATGGACACTTTTCGTCGAGGATAGTCATGTGTATCTTACCTGAGTTCTTTGCAGAAAAGCTTTGATATCTGCCACAGCCCCTTGAAATCAGCTGTTGTTTTTGTCCGAAGAGAAAAGAATGTACATGTTTAAAAACTATATGGTACATATTTTTACATATAAAATGTCTGCCACAACTAGAGAAATGTATTTTTACCACTTTGCTAATATTTTGAGATTCCTCCCCTGTAAAGATAATTTGCCTGATGACGCACTAGTTGACGAGAAGAAGCGCATTTGTTTCCACATGACTGTCACGTTCCTGACCTTATTTCCTTTGTTTAGTCTTTGTTTAGTTGGTCAGGATGTGAGCTGTGTGGGTATATTCTATATTTTGTGTTTCATTGGTTTATGTGTGTCTTATTGGCCTGATATGGTTCTCAATCAGAGGCAGGTGAACCATATTAAAATAGGCTGTTTTAACTGTTTGTTTGTGGGTTCCTGTTTGTGCGTTCATTGTTTTTTCTATGTTCACTAGTTCAGGACTGTAGCGTCGTTGGTTTCGTTCTGTTTATTGTTTTGTTCGTTTTGAAGAGTATTCAAATAAATATGGATACATACCACGCTGCGATTTGGTCCTCCTCTCTTCCACATTACGACCATCGTTACAGAATCACCCACCAAACTCGGACCAAGCAGCGTGGTAAGCGGCGGCAGCAGCAGCAGCAGGAGCAGCGATGTCAGGAGGAATGGACTTGGGAAGACGAACTGGACGGTAAGGGACCCTGGGTTCAAGCTGGAGAGTATCGCCGCCCTCGTGAAGAGATGGAGGCAGCTAAAGCCGAGAGGCGGTGGTATGAGGAGGCAGCACGGAAGCAAGGCTGGCAGCCTGAGAGTCAGCCCCAAAAATTTCTTGGTGGGGGCTAAAGGGGAGTGTGGCGAAGTCAGGTAGGAGACCTGCGCCAACTCCCCGTGCTTACCGTGGAGAGCGAGAGTACGGGCAGACACTGTGTTATGCGGAAAAGCGCACGGTGTCTCCTGTACTGTGCTTAGCCCGGTGCGGTACATTCCAGCTCCACGTATCGGCCGGGCTACAGTGGGCATCGACCCAGGTGCCATGAAGCCGGCTCAACGTATCTGGTCTCCAGTGCGTCTCCTCCGGCCGGTGTACATGGCACCAGCCTTATGCATGGTGTCCCCGATTCGCCAGCACAGCCCAGTGCGGGCTATTCCACCTCGCCGCACTGGCCTGGTTACGGGGAGCATTCAACCAGGTAAGGTTGGGCAGGCTCGGTGCTTAAGAGCTCCTGTACGCCTTCACGGTCCGGTATATCCGGTGCCACCTCCTCGCCCCAGCCCAGTACCACCAGTGCCAACACCACGCACCAGGCTTCCTGTGCGTCTTCAGAGCCCTGTTCCTCCTCCACGCACTCACCCTGTGGGTGAGTGCGTGGACACTGCGGACAAGCTACTTCTAATCACCTCACACCATAACACAACTGTCAATGAACTCAGGTTAAAAAAAGTTGAGAAAATTGGATAATTTATCCTTTTGACCAGTGATTTTATTAAATTAGATGCATATAAAACACTGAAGACCTGGTCATCTTTTACGTTATATTGTACACCACATTCAATTTCCTTAACAATTTGAAAACTATCAAATGTTAGAAAATAGGAATAAACATGTCCCTTTCTACCATTATGAAGACAATAAGCCCGGTACCAACAGTTCCGGCACCACGCACCAAGCCTCCTGTGCGTCTCCAGAGGTCAGAGTCTGCCGTCTGCCCAGCGCCGTCTGCCCTGCCCGTCTGCCCAGCGCCGTCTGCGCTGCCCGTCTGCCCAGCGCCTGCGCTGCCCGTCTGCCCAGCGCCGTCTGAGCTGTCCGTCTGCACTGAGCTGCCCGTCTGCCCAGCGCCATCTGAGCTGCCCGTCTGTCCTGAGCCTTCAAAGCCGCCCGTCTGTCCTGAGCCTTCAGAGCCGTCCGTCAGTCAGGAGCCGCTAGAGCTGTCCGTCAGTCAGGAGCCGCCAGAGCCATCAGTCAGCCAGGACCTGCCAGAGCCGTCAGTTAGCCAGGAGCTGCCAGAGCCGTCAGCCAGCCAGGAGCTGCCAGAGCCGTCAGCCAGCCAGGAGCTGCCAGAGCCGTCAGTCAGCCAGGACCTGCCAGAGCCGTCAATTAGCCAGGAGCTGCCAGAAACGTCAGCCAGCCAGGAGCTGCCAGAGCCGTCAGTCAGCCAGGAGCTGCCAGAGCCACCAGCCAGCCAGGACCTGCCAGCCAGCCAGGAGCTGCCAGAGCCGGCAGTCAGCCAGGACCTGCCAGAGTCTTCAGTCAGCCAGGAGCTGCCAGAGCTGCCTGTCACGCCGGCGATGCCGGAATTGCTCCTCAGTCCGGAGCTGTCCCTCAGTCCGGAGCTGCTCCTCAGTCCGGAGCTGCCCCTCAGTCCGGAGCTGCCCCTCAGTCCGGAGCTGCCCCTCAGTCCGGAGCTGCCCCTCAGTCCGGAGCTGCCCCTCTGTCCAGAGGCGCCCATCAGTACACTGGGGTTATTTTGGTGGGTCGTCAATAGGAGTAGGCCACGGAAGCGGGGATTAACTATGGTGGGGTGGGGGCCACGTCCAGCGCCAGAGCCGCCACCGTGGACAGATGCCCACCCAGACCCTCCCCTATAGGTTCAGGTTTTGGGTACTGTCACGTTCCTGACCTTATTTCCTTTGTTTAGTCTTTGCTTAGTTGGTCAGGACGTGAGCTGGGTGGGTATAATCTATGTTTTGTGTTTCATTGGTTTAGGTGTGTCTTATTGGCCTGATATGGTTCTCTATCAGAGGCAGGTGTTTTACGTTGTCTCTGATTGGGAACCATATTAAGGTAGGCTGTTTTCACTGTTTGTTTGTGGGTGATTGTTCCTGTTCGTTGCGTTCTTTGTTTTATGGGTTCACATGTTCAGGACTGTAGCGTCGTTGGTTTCGTTCTGTTTATTGTTTTGTTCGTATTGAAGAGTATTCAAATAAATATGGATACATACCACGCTGCGCTTTGGTCCTCCTCTCTTCCACATTACGACCATCGTTACAATGACCTTTTTCAAAAGGAGGTGAGGAGACGATTTAGCAAAACCTGGGTGAATCTCCCAGGGACATCGGTTGTGGCTCGTTTTCTGTCCATTGCTTGTAATTCTTTAAGGTTAGTGTTCTGAGTATTTATTTACTCTGCCCTAGTCAAAGAACCCTGATTGTTATAGGTTACTCTGCAGGGTACCTATACACCCCCCTCCGCCTAAGAACAATGCATCCAATTGCAGACACAAAAATTAAATCAAAGTTTATTTGAATACAACAGTAATACAGTGAAATGCTTACTTACAGGCTCTAACCAATTGTTTAAAAAATGTATTAGGTGAACAATAGGTAGGTAAATAAATAAACAGTAAAAAGACAGGCTATATACAGTAGCGAGGCTATAAAAGTAGCAAGGCTACATACAGACACTGGTTAGTCAGGCTGATTGAGGTAGTATGTACATGTAGATATGGTTAAAGTGACTATGCATATATGATGAACAGAGAGTAGCAGTAGCGTAAAACAGGGGTTGGCGGGTGGGACACAATGCAGATAGCCCGGTTAGCCACTGTGCAGGAGCACTGGTTGGTCGGCCCAATTGAGGTAGTATGTACGTTGAGCTTTGAGGGTACTATGGTGTTGAACGCTGAGCTGTGGTCAATGAATAGCAAAAAAAAGCTATGTTTGGTAAATACTAGGTATATGGATGATGGTCATGCTTAGGAAAACAAACTAGGAAGGGTAATAAGTGGCTACAGTTTACACTTTTTAAAATTATTTAATGAAATGTTTTTAGAAAAGGGTTGTTTACCCTACAATTCAGTCTTTCTACAAACAGCTGTCTCTGGAATATTCAGTTGCCTGTATTCATATGCATGCCCTATAGAATTATTAATTAGAATACTTATTAATTGAATAGGATCTCTATGGCCAGCCTTTTCTAAACCAAACGTTTCGGGAAAACTTGCAAAACGTCAAATGGCAAGGTTAACTTTCATGCTGACCCATGCTGTTTTGAGAGAATATAAGTATGATTATTTTAATGCACAATTCTGTACTGCAGTGGTTTGTACTACTGGTACAAAAACGTCACTACATTTTTTTCTTCAAATGCAAGTCTCACTATAGATCAAGAGAATAGGAGGTAACTGAGGTGTGAAACAGACTCCCACGTGGTGATGGACACATGAAAGTATAAGGGTCGACGGTTTCACTCAAAGTGTGCCAGTTTCAAGTAAGAATAATATAGCCTTTTACGAAACACTATTCTTTGTTACACAGTACGTGGACATCTCGTCCTTGTACAAATGTAGCCTTCAACTTCCCTATAAACGAATCAAGTTATAATTAATCAAATGACAAAAATGGTCAAGCTTTTAGTGACAACACAGTGCATTCTGTGCGGTAGGAGGGGTTCTAGTGACGTTGGCACCCAATAAGTGCGCTGGATCCTTGGTACAGAGCAGCATCGGCATCGCTCTCATCACAGCCGCAGTTTTGCGCTAGACAAGTCAGAACAGTTTCTCACACGTAGCTTCTTATTGCACTCACAACTTTGCATCTAAGAAGAGAGCTCCGGGAATTAATACCATTTATTCGAGGAAGGCGAGTCGGTCAAAACGCTGTCCCTTGATCTTACAGCGCTCTGGCAAAGATGAATTTTGTATCGGTTGTTATACTGACGTGCACCTTACTTGTGGGAACATCTTTGGTAAGATATATTTATTTTAGAAATACGGTGGAAGTAGCCTACTGCACTGCTGTGCCTGCTTGGCATGCACGAGCTTTTGCAGCGCTTTGCATGTGGTGCTGAATTGTGGTCAGCGACTTTTCCTTACAGTAACATGCTGCGTTTAAAGAGCGTATAATGTCGTGATAATTTCAGACGATACTTCAAAATGATTTTGTAGTCACCACTCATTTCGGGTTTGGTCACAAAAAAGCTACATTCCTGTTGAATGACAGGTGCCTGAATAAACCAACCAACTATTCATTTTGAGTCCATTTTCTAATCATTTACTTTAGCCTACTGAACTGCAGTAGCCTATTAGTGAGTTATAGCATTGCAGAGCATGCCGAAGCCTTTGGTTTCATAAACTGTATAGTAGGCTATAGGAGGCTACGAACTTCATGCACGTTTACGGACTGCCATATTCCCTTTGATGAAATCACCACTAGCCTATTGCTAGCATGTTAGAGCCTCGACATGATATCAAATTCACTATATCTCATCATTTGATTTAATTGAAATTGAAAAAGGGATAAGATTTTTTTCTGAAATAGTCTACTCATGCCTGAAGTAAACATATTCATTTGTCTCCTGGATAGTATCTTTGTTTTTGTGGTAGAATAAACAAATGTGACATTTTGAATAGATTGTTTATTTTTACTACACATTAGTAAGGCTATGAACATGATCTGAGTATTTTTTTGTTGCCCATCATTATCATATACAACACTTTAAAAAGGTCACCACTGGTATCTGGTGTTTGTGATTCCATTGTAAATAATGTCATCCATTTAAACAGCAAGTGGTGGACTGAAGTAAATCAGCAACATCAGTCTCTAGTCTGTCTGTCGAATGTTCAATATCAGTTTCAAAGCCTGCAAGATCATCCTGTGACCCTCTGGCCACAAGTCAATTTTCCAATGCTTATAGGCTGTCTTTTTTTCTACCCAGGGGACCAAGGCAGGCCAACCTCCTACACCCACATGCAGACCAGGCTTCTCTGAGAGCTTCTACACTGTGTTTGTCTCGAGGGATCTACTGCGAGGCCAGAGCATTCTCAAAGGTAAGCACTGTGGCTGTGGAGACCCTGGATCTCATTTATTGACTGGTGTTTCCCCCTCTTCTCCGGAGATACATTCCAACCAGAGGGTGATTGAGTGTGTGTGTGGGAGGAAATATATTATGGTATGCGGTATTCCATCATGACTTAAGAAGGTCAGTGCACACACTGGTAGAACAACGCAGATCTGGTGGAACACGCAGAACAATCATCCATGTGTTGATGCATTTAAAGTTGGATGGAATTTATACTGTGTTTTGAATCTACATGATAATTGTGTCTGATTTGATAAGAGGCTCTTTTTGAAATATAAAAATATATTCGTATCACATGAACTGCATTTTCAAGCCAACATAAAAGTGTTCCCATTGAACAGATTGAATTTCTCCTTTCATAAAGGATCACTTAAACAGCAGACTTACCAAAGCAGGCTCATTTAAATCACAAATCTATCTCCTTTCTGTGTTTGCTTCTGGAAGCTCACAGCTTTAATTTTATTCCCTGTATTCAATGTAATACATTTTCCATTTTATTCTCTCTATTTTTCAGAGGAATTCAATTCTCTTTTCATGCACTCCATTTCTTTTCAGCGCATCACATATATTGTGAGGTTCCTCTCCAGCAACGTAGAATTTGTAGAGCTTGGCTCATATGTTTGTCTTGAAGTCGCTTGTAAAATTGCGTGAACAAACCTCACTGGCAGATTATTTTATCATTCTTGTATAATTGATCATTCTATTTGCATGCATTGCATATTCATCTTAGAATAGTACATTTTACTTTGATTCAATTAAAACATCCTGGTTAGGTGTAGTACAGTAAGAGCTTTATGAACTCAGCAGGCTTTAGGGATGAGGGCAGGGTTAAGGTACTCCTAAAACAGACCTTATCCCCTATGACTCTTCACAGTGGCTCAACACTACAGAAAGATGAGCACCACTTTCCCCTGACACTTATCCTTTCTGCAGGCTATTTATTGTTGTTGATTGAAACTTTATTTTCTAGGTGGAAACAATGCTCTTGTTTTAATGTTTGTTGTGACATGTCACCTGCTTTAAACAAAAGCAATTTAATTATTGCGGAGGTTATTTAGGAGGCAGACAAGGACATCACATCCTGTCAATACTATGCCTGGAGGCTTGGGGTTGAAGGGACCTGCCTGTCTGGAAATTGGCTGAGGTGTCCACAGTGACCCATGCCAAAAACAATGTTGACAGAATCTGATGCATTTGGACAGGTACGACATAGAGGGCCATGGTGTTTGTGTGGTGTGTGTGAGAGTGTGTGCGTGTGTGTGTTTGAGAGAGAATCACTGCTGCCTGCACCTTTCAACAAAAATCCTACACCACTCCAGTTCTAGATCATTTTGATTATTTGGTCTATATTGTACAGCATCCATTGCTTCGATACCAATATTAACTCTGTATCCTCTCACTCTGTTGCTCCGGGAACGCCAATCTTTGTGCCATGCTGTCCTCCCTACTGGCCACTCATGAATATCGGCTGGAGGAGCTAAATTCCTCCTGCTATGATTAATGCACCGCGGCTGGCCTGACTGAGGGTTTGTTTTCTCCATGACACAAGGCAACAGGGAAAAATGGAGGAGTACTAACAATTCTGTGTACAGTATGTAACCCAGAACTTTCAAGAAAATTAATTGGTGAGTTAGAGAAGAGGGAGGGGCTGAGGTGCTACATTTGTATGGTTGCTGGACAATTGAAGCTATAGTAGTGATAGGCCCAGCATCCCAGCATCCCAGCCAGGTGCAGCCTGACATTGGCTTCTATGCTGTTCGCTGGACAGTAAACCTCAGCCATTTCATGTTATAATCCCACACCATTCATCCAGTCTTTAAGGTGGTGGGGAGGAAGAGCTGTTAGGCAATGTTTGTCATATTGACTGTTTGGATGGAGTGTGGGTGGATGTTAGACCATAGCCTAATGGCACTTTTATCTTGTTAGCACCAACCTCAGTGCCTTTTCACATCGCTGGCCTTAGTGGGTAGGTGCTTGTACACCCACATCTGTTGAGTTTACATAAAAATGTTTATGGATGCAAAGATGATCATTATGTTCTCCCAACAATATAGTGATGACAGTACTGTTCTAGCTGGGATTATCCAGTCACAGCTCCTCCTTCCAAATATATCCCTATAAGTTATTAAACAGGTTTTTATTGGTTTAATGGTAACACTAAATACCTTTTATTGTTTATCATCACATACATTTATTGGCTGCCCTAAGTTTAACAGAGTGAATTAACACATGCTTCTATGGATCTGATTGTCTTTGTATGGGAAGAGTTGGAGATGATATGGCAGTGTGCCGAGAGGCATGGCGCTCATTCCATACAGATCCCTGCTGTGGCCAGATAAGCCATGAAAAGAGATATTCCGGTGATTGCACATCACAGTGTAAACCATCACCTCAGTCTAAGAGCCGGAACAGACACCTAGGAACGTAGGCAGGGAGGAGGGGCAGAGTACAAAATAAATTGATTTGAACTGCAGTTCCTTCAGAGTTGTGGCCCTTAAAGTCACTGTCAGTACATATTCAAAAAAACATCTGTGATGAGTTTCATCCCTCGCCCTTCACCATCCACCACCATCCAAAAGCAACAGAATTTATCTCCTGTACCACGGGGGAGTTGGTTGAGTGCAAATTTTGGTTTTCTGTTATGGCTAAATGTGTCAATCAAAGGTACAATGTAACTTTAAACTGAATAGTAATGTTGCTTTGGGATGCTTTTGATTCTCTCTAAAGTAATGGAATCCAGGCACCTAATAAAAGTATACAACATAGAGGTTCAGGAGGGAAATAATACAATGACAACTTGGTCTTCAGGGTGACAGTACCACAAGTGAAGTGTCAGTTTTGTGGACAAGTGAATCTTTCATTGATGCTTTTGCTTTGTGAACTGCAAAACATACTTCAATCCATTTTCAAACAGAATGGACTTGTTTTGATGTCTAAACTTTATGTATTTTTTCTTTGTATCTTCAATTAATCTGAACCCTCACTGCCCTATCTGGTGAGAAACATAGGATTTGATCCCTCCCTTTTTTTCTTACGTGTGTTACCTCTACCCTTCTTGCTTTTTTTTGCATTTTTTTCACTCCCCTCATTTTCTTTCAATATTTGCTCTTTGCAGTCCAGCAGAAGATAAACAGGTGGTTTGACGACTTCTCCTGAATTTACTCTTTGTTAGATGTCGATAGACACTATCAGTATTACAACTCATTCATATTATTGGGAGTTAGGCAAAATGTGTTTACAGTTGAAGTCGGGAAGTTTACATACACCTTAGCCAAATACATTTAAACTCAGTTTTCACAATTCCTGACATTTAATCCTAGTAAAAGTTCCCTGTCTTAGGTCAGTTAGGATCACCACTTTATTTTAAGAATGTGAAATGTCAGAATAATAGTAGAGGGAATGATTTATTTCAGCTTTTATTTCTTTCATCACATTCCCAGTGGGTCAGAAGTTTACATACACTCAATTAGTATTTGGTAGCATTGCCTTTAAATTGTTTAACTTGTGCTTTAACCCCCCGTGCTTCACCTTTGGGATGGTGTTCTTCAGCTTGCAAGCCTTCCCCTTTTTCCTCCAAACATAACAATGGTCATTATGGACAAACAGTTCTATTTTTGTTTCATCAGACCAGAGGACATTTCTCCAAAAAGTACGATCTTTGTCACCATGTGCAGTTGCAAACCGTAGTTGTCACGTTCCTGACCTTATTTCCTTTGTTTAGTCTTGTTTAGTTGGTCAGGACGTGAGCTGGGTGGGCATTCTATGTTATGTGTTTCTATGTTGGGTTGTCAACTAGCCTGATATGGTTCTCAATCAGGGGCAGGTGTTTTACGTTTCCTCTGATTGAGAACCATATTAAGGTAGGCTGTTCTCACTGTTTGTTTGTGGGTGATTGTTGCCGTGTCTGTGTTTGTGCGCCACACGGTACTGTTTTCGTTCGTTCGTTTGTTCACGTCGTTTATTTGTTTTGTATTTTGTCAAGTGTGTTTTTCGTCTTCGTTGCTTTATTAAAAGATATGTATTCAACCCACGCTGCGTTTTGGTCCGATCCATGCTCCTCTTCAGGCGAGGAGGAAGACGAACGTTACAGTAGTCTGGCTTTTTTATGGCGGTTTTGGAGCAATGGCTTCTTCCTTGCTGAGTGGCCTTTCAGGTTATGCCGATATAGGACTCGTTTTACTGTGGATACAGATACTTTTGTGCCTGTTTCCTCCAGCATTTTCACAAGGTCCTTTGCTGTTGTTCTGGGATTGATTTGCACTTTTCGAACCAAAGTACGTTCATCTCCAGGAGACAAAACGCGGACTCCTTCCTGAGCGATATGACGGCTATGTGGCCCCATGGTGTTTATACTTGCGTACTATTGTTTGTACAGATGAACGTGGTACCTTCAGGCGTTTGGAAATTGCTCCCAAGGATGAACCAGACTTGTGGAGGTCTACATTTTTTTTCTGAGGTCTTGTCTGATTTCTTTTAATTTTCCCATGATGTCAAAACCAAAGCCAAAGTGAAGCTTCTAAAGCCATGACATAATTTTCTGGAATTTTCCAAGCTGTTTAATGGCAAAGTCAACTTAGTGTATGTAAACTTCTGACCATCTGGAATTGTGATACAGTGATTTATAAGTGCAATAATCTGTCTGTAAACAATTGCTGTAGAAATTACTTGTGTCATGCACAAAGTAGATGTCCTAACCGACTTGCCAAAACTATAGTTTGTTAACAGGAAATTTGTGGAGTGGTTGAAAAACAAGTTTTAATGATTCCAACCTAAGTGTATGCAAACTTCCGACTTCAACTGTATATTAACTTTACCATAAACCAGATGCCTTCAACTGTCAACCCACAACTTTAGAAGTGGCTTATGTGAAATGACACGTGTTCCCAATCAGACAACATTTAAAAATATCTGACAAAGTAATATCTTGGTTAAAACAGCCTGTCTGGTGTCTACTCTGCTTGACAGAACCTCAGACACCTCGCCTAGCTTCACTCCAAGTCAGGAAGCGCTGCTCTCATAAGTATGTCCAAACCCAGGGAAAGGGATTATGATTTCAGATGTTTGATAAGCAGGATACCATTTTCCCTGTCTCTCTTGTCCTCCGGAGAGCCTTTCATCTCTCCACACAGGACACAGAGTCTGTGGTGAGCTGATAGAATACAAGTAGTGAAGATGAGCTACATCGTTTCTCTTTATCTCCTCTTCCCTTCACACACAACACGAAGAATGGCCCTATATCCCTCAAAGCCCCTAGAACATGACATCCACCGCCAGCCCATTCCATTACCCCAGCCACCCAAGATACATAAGGTACAGTAAAATGCTTTCCATTTAATGTCGGTCGTCCCCCGCTATAGTGGTTGAGGTACTGCAAAGTGTTGTTGGAAGGATAGCTAACTTTCAGCAGAAATAGTGGCTGTTGTCACGAGAACTATATTCCAAAAATTATACAGTGACTAGTGCGATTCTTCTTGCGAATCACCATAGTCATATATGGAATTCGTCACTGCTCTGTAGTGTATGAATGATAAAATGATAGATTCAAAATCAATCTGTGTACGACTGCCAATCTTTTTCTCAGTAGATTAACCTGATGAGAATAGAGGGCGCTATTCACACTATGGGGGAAAAACGTGCCCAATTTAAACGGCCTCGTACTCTATTCTTGCTCGTACAATATGCATATTATTATTACTATTGGATAGAAAACACTCTCTAGTTTCTAAAACCGTTTGAATTTTGTCTGTGAGTAAAACAGAACTCACTTGGCAGCACACTTTCTGACCAGGAAGTGGAAAGTCTGAAAATTATGCTCTGTTCAAGGGCCTGCCTATAAATGGGCATGACACGTATGAGTATACATGCACGTCATACACCTTCCCCTAGATGTCAAGAGGATGTGAGAGAAAAAAATGAAGTGTTTATCTTGGTCTGAGGTGGAATACAGTATATCACAAAAGTGAGTACACCCCTCACATTTTTGTAAATATTTGAGTATATCTTTTCATGTGACAACACTGAAGAAATGACACTTTGCTTCAATGTAAAGTAGTGAGTGTACAGCTCGTATAACAGTGTAAATTTGCTGTCCCCTCAAAATAACTCAACACACAGCCATTAATGTTTAAACCGCTGGCAACAAAAGTGAGTACACCCCTAAGTGAAAATGTCCAAATTGGGCCCAAAGTGTCAATATTTTGTGTGGCCACCATCATTTTCCAGGACTGCCTTAACCCTCTTGGGCATGGAGTTCACCAGAGCTTCACAGGTTGCCACTGGAGTCCTCTTCCACTCCTCCATGACGACATCACGGAGCTGGTGGATGTTAGAGACCTTGCACTCATCCACCTTCCATTTGAGGATGCCCCACATATGCTCAATAGGGTTTAGGTCTGGAGACATGCTTGGCCAGTCCATCACCTTTACCCTCAGCTTCTTTAGCAAGGCAGTGGTTGTCTCGTAGGTGTGTTTGGGGTCGTTATCATGTTGGAATACTGCTCTGCGGCCCAGTCTCCGAAAGCAGGGGATCATGCTCTGCTTCAGTATGTCACAGTACATGTTGGCATTCATGTTTCCCTCAATGAACTGTAGCTCCCCAGTGCCGGCAGCACTCATGCAGCCCCAGACCATGACACTCCCACCACCATGCTTGACTGTAGGCAAGACACACTTGTCTTTGTACTCCTCACCTGGTTGCCGCCACACACGCTTGACACCATCTGAACCAAATAAGTTTATCTTGGTCTCATCAGACCACAGGACATGGTTCCAGTAATCCATGTCCTTAGTCTGCTTGTCTTCAGCAAACTGTTTGCGGGCTTTCTTGTGCATCATCTTTAGAAGAGGCTTCCTTCTGGGACGACAGCCATGCAGACCAATTTGATGCAGTATACGGCGTATGGTCTGAGCACTGACAGGCTGACCCCCCACCCCTTCAACCTCTGCAGCAATGCTGGCAGCACTCATACGTCTATTTCCCAAAGACAACCTCTGGATATGACGCTGAGCACGTGCACTCAACTTCTTTGGTCGACCATGGCGAGGCCTGTTCTGAGTGGAACCTGTCCAGTTAAACCGCTGTATGGTCTTGGCCACCATGCTGCAGCTCAGTTTCAGGGTCTTGGCAATCTTCTTATAGCCCAGGCCATCTTTATGTAGAGCAACAATTCTTTTTTTCAGATCCTCAGAGAGTTCTTTGCCATGAGGTGCCATGTTGAACTTCCAGTGACCAGTCAGTATGAGGGAGTGTGAGAGCGATGACACCAAATTTAACACACCTGCTACCCATTCACACCTGAGACCTTGTAACACTAACAAGTCACATGACACCGGGGAGGGAAAATGGCTAATTGGGCCCAATTTGGACATTTTCACTTAGGGGTGTACTCACTTTTGTTGCCAGCGGTTTAGACATTAATGGCTGTGTGTTGAGTTATTTTGAGGGGACAGCAAATGTACACTGTTATACAAGCTATACACTCACTACTTTACATTGAAGCAAAGTGTCATTTCTTCAGTGTTGTCACATGAAAAGATATACTCAAATATTTACAAAAATGTGAGGGGTGTACTCACTTTTGTGATATACTGTATATCCTCTTGGCAAGACGAGTCATCAATTTCCTGTTTTCTGGAGAGCGCGCAGATGGACCTGGAATTGCCTTTTGAAATGCCGTCATTATAGGCGACTACTATCTCCGGCTTTGATTTTATTTGATACATGTCACAATATCATCGTAAAGTATGTTTTTTCAATATAGTTTTATTAGATTTTTGAAATTTATTCGGGACGTTAGGCGTGTTGCGTTGTGTGCCTTTTTTCAGAAAGGAGAGCTTCGCGCCACTTGGCCAGTGTGCTTGCTAGTTCAAGAGGGAAAAACGATGTTCTAAATCCAAACAACGACTGTTCTGGACAAAGGACCCCTTGTCCAACATTCTGATGGAAGATCACCAAAAGTAAGAAACATTTTATGATGCTATTTCATATATCTGTCGAACTGTATACTAGTAGTTTTGCGCCCCGGTTTTGGCCACTCTCTCGCTATAACATAAGCCTTATGTCGTAATGAAGATATTTTTAGAATTCTAACACTGCGATTGCATTAAGAACTAGTGTTACTATCATTTCCTATACAACATGTATTTTTTTGTAATGTTTATGAATAGCTATTTGGTCAGAATAGGTGAGAGTCTAATAGAAATATCCGCACATTCTGGGAAAAAGAAGCTACATTAGCATAATGGATAACCACTGATTTCAGCTCTAAATATGCACATTTTCGAACAAAACATAAGTGTATGTATAACCTGATGTTATAGGACTGTCATCTGAGGAAGGTTTATGAAGGTTAGTGAAAATGTATATCTTTTGCTGGTTTATTCGCTAACGCTAACGTGCCTATTGCTATCGCTAACGTGCCTTGATGAATGAATGCGGTTGTGTGTAGGCTATTGTAGTAAGCTAATATATAGATAAATTGTGTTTTCGCTGTAAAACACTTAAAAAATCTGAAATATTGTCTGGATTCACAAGATGCTTGTCTCTCATTTGCTGTACACGATGCATTTTTCAGAAATGTTTTATGATGAGTATTTAGGTATTCCACGTTGGTCTCTATAATTACTCTGGCTGCTTCGGTGCTATTTTTGACGGTAGCTGTGATGGTAGCTGCAATGTACAACTGATTTATACCTCAAATATGTACATTTTTCGAACAAAACATAGATTTATTGTGTAACATGTTATAAGACTGTCATCTGATGAAGTTGTTTCTTGGTTGGTTCTTGGTTGGTTAGGTTGGCTTTGTGCATGCTACCTGTGCTGTGAAAAATGTCTGTCCTTCTTTGTATTTGGTGGTGAGCTAACATAAATATACGTGCTGTTTTCGCTGTAAAACATTTAAAAAATCGGACATGTTGACTGGATTCACAAGATGTGTATCTTTTATTTGCTGTATTGGACTTGTTAATGTGTGAAAGTTAAATATTTCCCCAATTTTTTTTTTGAATTTCGCGCTCTGCCTTTTCAGTGGAATGTGGGAGGAGTTCCGCTAGCTGGGGCTAGACAGAACGCTGGGGCTAGACAGGTTAAAAAAAACATGAATCGATTGCTCAGTTCAGCAGATAGTAGTTGCTCTAAAATACAGAAGCCTCTATTCTCTGTAGGGTTGCAAAGCTAACAGTAATTTACCGGTATCTTCAGTAATTTTGGTAATTTGGCCTAAACAGAAAATATATGGCAATCTATCGTAACTCTGGCAATTTATACTTGAATAACTTGTATAAAAAATATATTTGATTATTTAGGATAATGTTTTGCCGCTTTGGCATTCCATTTTTTTATTTAAAAAGCATCTAAAAATCAATGAATTATTTAATATATTTTACATGTGATAGTCACACAGAGGGCCAGAGATACACTACATGACCAGAAGTATGTAGACACCTGCTCGTCGAACATCTCATTCCTAAATCATGGGTATCAATATGGAGTTGGTCCCTCCTTTGCTGCTATAACAGCCTCTACTCTAGATGTTAGAACATTTCTGTGAGGACTTGCTTCCATTCAGCCACAAGACCATTAGTGAAGTTGGGGACTGATGTTGAGCGATTAGGCATGGCTCACAGTCGGCGTTCCAATTCATCCAAAAGGTGTTGAATTGGGTTGAGGTCAGGGCTCTGTGCAGGCCATTCAAGTTCTTCCACACCAATCTCGATAAACCATTTCTGTATGGACCTTGCTTTGTGCACGGGGGCATTGTCATGCTGAAACAGAAAAATGCCTACCTCAAACTGTTGCCACAAAGTTGGAAGCACAGAATCGTTATGTATGCTGTAGCATTAAGATTTCCCTTCACTGGAACTAAGGGTCTTAGCCCGAACCAGGAAAAACAGCCCCAGACCATTATTCTTCCTCCACCAAACTTGACATTTGGCACTATGCCTTCAAGCAGGTAGCGTTCTCCTGGCATCCGCTAAATCCAGATTCGTTGGACTGCCAGATGGTGAAGTGTGATTCATCACTCCAGAGGATGGGTTTCCACTGCTCCAGAGTACAATGACGGCGAGTTTTACACCACTCTAGCTGATGCTTGGCATTGCGCATGGTGATCTTAGGCTTGTGTGCAGCTGCTCGGCCATGGAAATCCATTTCTTGAAACTCCCGATTAAACAGTTATTGTGCTGACGTTTATTCCAGAAGCAGTTTGCAACTCAGTAGTGAGTGTTGCAACCGAGGACAGACGATTCTTAAAAAAAAAAAAAAAAAAAACTTTTTTTTTATCCTCAATGTACACATGTTTGCAAATTTTATTTAAAAAAATATAAAAAATGAATATCACATTTACATAAGTATTCAGACCCTTTATTCAGTACTTTGTTGAAGCACCTTTGGCAGCCTTGAGTCTTCTTGGGTATGACACTACACGTTTCTCTCATTCATCTCTGCAGATCCTCTAAAGCTCTGTCAGGTTGGATGGGGAGCGTTGCTGCACAGCTATTTTCAGGTCTCTCCAGAGATGTTAGATCGGTTCAAGTCCGGGCTCTGGCTGGGCCACTCAAGGGCATTCAGAGAATTCTCCTGAAGCCACTCTTGTACTGTACTTTGCTCTGTCCATCTTTCCCTTGATCCTAACTAATCTCCCAGTCCCTGCAGCTGAAAAACAATCCCACATGATGCTGCCACCACCACGCTTCACTGTAGGGATGGTGCCAGGTTTCCTCCAGACGTGATGCTTGGCATTTAGGCCAAAAAATTCAATCTTGGTTTCATCAGACCAAAGAATCCTTTAGGTTCCTTTTGACAAACTCCAAACGGGCTGTCATTCGCCTTTTACTGAGGAGTGGCTTCCGTCTGGCCACTCTACCATAAAGGCCTGATTGGTGGAGTGCTGCAGAGATGGTTGTCCTTCTGGAAGGTTATCCCATCTCCGCAGAGGACCTCTTGAGCTCTGTCAGTGACCATCGGGTTCTTGGTCACCTCCCTGACCAAGGCTCTTCTCCCCCAATTGCTCAATTTGGCTGGGCGGCCAGCTCTATGAAGAGTCTTGGTGGTTCCAAACTTCTTCCATTTAAGAATGATGGAGGCCACTGTGTTTTTGGGACCTTCAATGCTGCAGAAATGTTTTGGTACCCTTCCCTAGATCTGTGCCTCGACACAGTACTGTCTCGGAGCTCTACGGACAATTCCTTCGACCTCATGACTTGGTTTTTGCTCTGATATGCACTGTCAACTGTGGGACCTTATATAGACAAGTGTATGCCTTTCCAAATCATGTCCAATCAATTTAATTTACCACAGGTGGAGAGATGTTTCTCCAATCAAGTTGTAGAAACATTTCAAGGATGACCAATGGAAACAGGATGCACCTGAGCTCAATTTCGAGTCTCATAGCAAAGGGTCTGAATACCTATGTAAATAAAGTATCTGTTTTTTATTTTTTATAAATTTCAAAACATTTCTAAAACCCTGTTTTCACTTTGTCATTATGGTGTATTGTGTCTAGATTGATGAGGGAAAAAGGATTTAATCAATTTTAGAATAAGGATGTAACGTAACAAAATGTCGAAAAAGGGAATGGTTCTGAATACTTTCCGAATGCACTGTATACAGTGTAAATACAGACACCTGTGATAATCTATAGTACCCAAAAGGGCCACTTGATGTCTTGTGATAGATTACATAAAATTCTTGAAAGATACCAAAATTCTGATAGCTTACTGGTAAACGTCAAAAGCTTCAAGTAATATACCCTCCCTTTACTACCCTTATTCTCTGGGTTTTCCCATCACTTACAAGCAGATTAAAGTTAAGAGTATGTTTCGACCCAACTACTCTCCAGTCATATAGCTAGGTCAGCAGGAACTTTAGCTGAAGAGTAGAAAAGTGTTGCTTTGTTTCATCATGGACTCTTGCTGCAATCCATTTCCAAGCCCTGTGCCTCAGTAGTCGACCAGGGAAGGTTCTGCAATAGATCTACATGTATATAAAATTAGTAGAAAAGCCAAAGGTGTCCCAAAATCTGACCTTCAGAATGATATTATCAGATGTTAGATAAGAAAGGAAAAGGAAAGGGAGAGAGCACATAATATGTTCTTCTCAACATAGTCCCAGCCAGGATATTCATTTTTGGGGACAGACGTGGTTGAAGTTCACTGGTTTAGTGTGCGATACAGCATAGAGTGGGAATTTCTGTTAAAACGCTATGGAAAAGCAACCAATGTCAAGGATAGTTGCACACAGCCATATAATCCCCACGTAACCCCTGGTCTCTTCCAGAGAGAGCCATTTGTGCAGTTTGCATCATTAATCAATATATTTTCTTAATCAGCCACCCTCTTAATCAATATGCTTTAGTGCATTACATTTTCGTGCTCTCTAATGATTCGAGACCCTGATAAGGGTATTTTGTTGTTACACAAACAACTGATTTTCCTTGTAGGAATCCTCACTTTCACCTCTTAACTGTATGTGTAAACCGACATCAACCAGTTCATTACCAAGGCTTTCCCCCTCCCCTAAGCCCCAGGATTTACATGCATCTGAATACAAATTAGGGTTTTGTGTTCAAGTGAGGTTTAGCTGACTTTATACGATTCATTCACTTATCTTATTTGGTTGGATCTTTCCTATAGTTAGATTTGTTAGGTTATTAAGTGGATTATGATTTAAATTTTTAATAGGAGCAACACATTAAGTAGTACTAGAAGTCTACCATCATAACCCAGCATAATACAAGGTGAAATGTGTATCCTGGGAGCCTGTTGCTTGAGATACCTCTTGAAAAAACATTTGGATTATGTTTTACGCTCACTTTCACCTTTTATAGCAGTAGTCTTTCAATGATACTTATTTGCATGGTTTGAGTATCCTCTCAAGCTTTGAGATTAAATATGACAACAAATGAAATCTGCATGCTTTTCTTCTTGTCTTCCTCCCACCTACCTGCGTGATTGTGCCAGTGTGTTAACCCTGACCTCTCTCAGCTGCAGCCTTCATGGTTACAAGCCCTCTGGTAGTGCTTTAATTACTGTGTGGAGTGGATTAGTTCTGTAGGTCCGTCTCAGCCTGGGGGAGGAGGGATGTGATTCAGCCCAAAGTGGCTCCATTCACTCACCTCCTCTCCTCAAGAAAACAGGGAGGGGAGGGGGAGGAGGAGGGATGAAGATGACAAAGTAGTGGGCTTTGTTGGTATTCATGAGGAAATGCTGTTTTCCTTTGCCAAACAGAAATAGTGTTTATTCTCGAACACAAATACCATGGACTACATACAGTACATGGCTCATTTATGAAAGCTTTTCCCTCTGTCGTTTCTCTACATCATCACAATGTTCCAATGTGCATTAGTTTGACTCACTCACTATGGTGCTATAGATGCATAGTGCATACTGTCTGTGTATGTTATCACATATTATGATTCTAAAATATGCTAGCATCTGTACATTCATGTAAACTTTTTTTTTTTTTTGGAGAGCTACATCTGTTCAATGAGTAATGGTCAAAATATATGCCCTCCTACATACATGTCAGTCAGCCCGTCCATTTAGTATATAGGCACATCATCATCCTCGTCATTACTCACCAGGAATAATCATTGTCTGAAGCAGTTAGTCTGAATGACGTTGTTACATTAAGGAGCTTATGAACCGTGGTGTAAAGTACTTAAGTAACAATACTTAAGTACTACTTAAGTAGTTTTTTGGAGTATCTGTACTTTACTATTTATATTTTTGACAACTTTTACTTTTACTCCAACTACATTCCTAAAGCAAATAATGTACTTTTAACTCGTTACATTTTCCATGACACCCAAAAGTAGTCATTACATTTTGAATGCTTAGTAGGATATGAAAATGGTCTAATTCACGTACTTGTCAAGAGAACATCCCTGGTCATCCTTACTGCCTCTGATCTGGCAGACTCACTAAACACAAATGCTTTGTTTGTAAATTATGTCTCTGACTGTTGAAGTGTGTCCCTGGCTAAATTAGAAAAAAAACAAGAAAATTGTGCTGTCTGGGATGCTTAATATAAGGAATTTATATATTTTACTTTTGATACTTAGTAGTATTTTACTGTGTGACTTTCACCTCTACTTGAGTCATTTTCTTTTAAGGTATCTTTACTTTTACTCAAGTATGACAATTGGGTACTTTTTCCACCCCTGCTTATGGATTGGGACCATTTCACTTCTCATCACGCTTCTTCCATCCTTATCTTTTCCCTCTCTTCCTCTTACTTCCTCTCTCCTGAGTCAGGGACTTTAGGCGGCGTCTCACTTCATCGATGAGTTATAGTGAAGCATTTTAACCTTGTGCTGCCACTTTACCCCCAGGTTCCCCAACATTCATATCCCAAGTCACCATCACTGGAAGAGCTGAAAAACATAGTACAATAGAAGTGATTTACGCCATGGTGCGCTCAACTTCTATATTCCTCAAAGCCGCAGCTACACACATCTCTAGGGCCACTGTGTACTGTAGGCTACATCTATTTTTGTAACCACAGGGTTTGTATCTTCATAATTAAAAGGCTTCACTGTGTGCTTTAAAGTCGAACATCACAGAGGTCCCTAGCCACAGAAATAGCTGTGTTTAGTTTATTGTTTTCTCATTCAACCATGTTCTTCTGTAACTCTAGTCATGGTATTTATGTTCCTATGTTGCTATGCTCTTATCTCTTTCATTTTTTTGTTTGTTCTCCCAAATCCTGGCAATCAGACTGTATACTGTGATTGTTGGTGTACAGTATAACTGACTGTGTGTGTCTGTGTGTTTTATGTTATGTCTGTTTTGGTGTGTTTGTTATGTGTGTCTGTGTGTTTCCCAGCTAGCACAGTTGGTTCCTTGGAAGTTGTGGGAACATGCATTTTTTGATTTCCCATTGGTTCTGGGAACAAAGCCACAAGTTTCCTGACTGTTTTTTTAAACAACAATTTCACTTGTTCTGTGGACATTCATTTTTAGGTTGCAGGGAGGTTCTGATAACGTTTTACTGGGGAAGTTTTATTAACATTATGAGAATGGCACTAATTTGAAGGGAAATAAATAACGTTCTGAGAACAATCTCTAAATTTTGAGAATGTTTTGAACGAAATGTAAGGGTTATTTGGAGGTTTTTTAATAACTTCCTTAAAACTGTCACTGGGTGTTTCAATAAGACTTTTAATAACACTGCTAGGTTAGCTGTTTTGAACTCCAAGCACAGATAGGACACATGGAAAATAATTTGCTTAGGCATTAATCATGCAAACACATTTTTTATTATTATTGTGGAATGGCATTTTAGTCTATTCAAACATCCCACGTTTCAAATTAAACAAGCACACATTAAGATCAGGTGTAGCCAATTAGGAGCGGGGCCAACACACCTTAACGAGACAGAGGATAGAGAGAGCTTTGTTGACTCTGAGAACGGAATGGAATGTATGTTTTTCTTTATAACATTCTTAGAACGTTTCTAACGTTTTATTGTATTTTTTAAGGACAGCTTTCTTAATGTTTTGAGAACATGACTTTAAATAGAACCATGAGGAAACCTGCAGAAATCGTTATGACGAAGTACTGAAATTCCCACAGAAGAACGTTGTTTCTTAATGTTCTTGGAACAATTTGAGAACATGACTTTAAAAAGAACCATGAGGAAACAAGTAGGAAACATTATGCTGAAATATTTGTCACGATCGTCTTGAGGACAATGAGTTGACCAAGGCGCAGCGTGTGAAAAATACATCTTCTTTTATTTGGAAGACAAAAACAAAACAAACAGACGACCGTGAAGCTATAAAAGACTAAGTGCTAACATGCAACATAGACATAGAAAATTACCCACAAAAGCCTACTGCCTATGGCTGCCTTAAATATGGCTCCCAATCAGAGACAATGAATGACAGCTGTCTCTGATTGAGAACCATTCAGGCAACCATAGACATACCTAGACACCTACACTCAAACACAAACCCATCTACTCTACCTAAACCCCCTATACCATACAACCACCCAAGACGAGACAAAAACACACAAACATCCCCCCTGTCACACCCTGACCTAACCAAACTATTACAGAAAACAAAGATAACAAAGGCCAGGGCGTGACAATATTCTAATTCCCACAGAAGAATGTTGTTTCTTAACGTTCTCTAAACTATTTGAAAACATTCCCAATGTCAAACCAGTTGTAAAACATTCCTAGAACATTACCAAAATTGAAATGAAATGTAACCATGGTTGAAGTTTTAGGAAACATTCTGTTAAAGTAATGAAAATACCAAGAAAATATTATTATTTTTTGTCAATGAGCTGAGATGTTCCAAAAACCAACCAACTATCCTGCACCATTAACAGAACGTTGTGGGAAAGTTGTATGCAAAATAACCATAGAACAGCCACGCTCTCAGAACGTTATGCGCTAACGTTAGCTGGGTTGTTTGTACGTCTGTCATGGTGTTTATCTGTAGTGTTAAATAACTTTTCTACTATAGCCTGGGGTCTGTGGTGGGGTGGCTGAGTAACATAAGCCACAGGATGAGGAGGCACTGCTCCACCCAGAGGGTGATTATTTTAAGTGCAGAAATTAAAGGATTACAAGCCAGCCAAGTAATCCAGCTGTCAATCTCATGGCTCGTTACCAAGAGCGAGGGGGGGAGATATTGATTGATTGATTGATTGATTTGGTGGCTTTTCTGTGTGGGCTTTGAGATTACCTTATTAAGCTTTTACTTCCTGGGCTTTGGCGTGGGAGAAAGAAATCACAAGCTTGTCAATCAAACAGCAAACCTGTTTCAGGGTCCTTTGCAATTCCCATATTAATTAACACCAATGATTAGTTAATTTAATTGAAGTTGCCTCGAGCTGTATTTTGCTTTCCAGCAGTATGAGTCCATGAAAGTACAGTAATTATATAAAACACTTCAAAATGGAACATAGATCTATCTACCTGTTAAAAGCATAATTGACAAAAATGTACTTTTCTTCAAGCGTGTTTTTTTTTTAAACAATGTTATTATGGTAAACCTGCAGGTTCAGGAAGATGTAGCTCATTGGTATAATGCTCACTACACTATGACTGGGCTTTACGATACGAGATGGCTGATGCCAATTTAGAGACACAATCATTTCCAATGATTTCTCTTTGCTAGATCAATACTGCATGCAAACCAGTGATGGGGGGGGTAAAAATCGATACAGTTACATATCAGGATATTATTTTTGACGATATATGGTATTGTATCGTTTTGACAATATCGCTGTAACGGCAGCCTTCCCTCTCTTCACGAGAAGAGAGGGTGTAACAGGGATCGGACCAACACGCAGCGTAGCCAGTGCTCAACATGTTTAATGAAACGATAAACATTTACATTTATATTTACGTAATTTAGCAGACGCTCTTATCCAGAGCGACTTACAAATTGGTGCATTCACCTTATGACATCCAGTGGAACAGCCACTTTACAATAGTGCATCTAAATCTTTTAAGGGGGGGGGGGGGGGTCAGAAGGATTGCTTTATCCTATCCTAGGTATTCCTTAAAGAGGTGGGGTGTCAGGTGTCTCCGGAAGGTGGTGATTGACTCCGCTGTCCTGGCGTCGTGAGGGAGTTTGTTCCACCATTGGGGTGCCAGAGCAGCGAACAGTTTTGACTGGGCTGAGCGGGAACTGTACTTCCTCAGTGGTAGGGAGGCGAGCAGGCCAGAGGTGGATGAACGCAGTGCCCTTGTTTGGGTGTAGGGCCTGATCAGAGCCTGAAGGTACTGAGGTGCCGTTCCCCTCACAGCTCCGTAGGCAAGAACCATGGTCTTGTAGCGGATGCGAGCTTCAACTGGAAGCCAGTGGAGAGAGCGGAGGAGCGGGGTGACGTGAGAGAACTTGGGAAGGTTGAACACCAGACGGGCTGCGGCGTTCTGGATTAGTTGTAGAGGTTTAATGGCACAGGCAGGGAGCCCAGCCAACAGCGAGTTGCAGTAATCCAGACGGGAGATGACAAGTGCCTGGATTAGGACCTGCGCCGCTTCCTGTGTGAGGCAGGGTCGTACTCTGTGGATATTGTAGAGCATGAACCTACAGGAACGAGCCACCGCCTTGATGTTAGTTGAGAACGACAGGGTGTTGTCCAGGATCACGCCAAGGTTCTTAGCGCTCTGGGAGGAGGACACAATGGAGTTGTCAACCGTGATGGCGAGATCATGGAACGGGCAGTCCTTCCCCGGGAGGAAGAGCAGCTCCGTCTTGCCGAGGTTCAGCTTGAGGTGGTGATCCGTCATCCACACTGATATGTCTGCCAGACATGCAGAGATGCGATTCGCCACCTGGTCATCAGAAGGGGGAAAGGAAGATTAATTGTGTGTCGTCTGCATAGCAATGATAGGAGAGACCATGTGAGGTTATGACAGAGCCAAGTGACTTGGTGCATAGCGAGAATAGGAGAGGGCCTAGAACAGAGCCCTGGGGGACACCAGTGGTGAGAGCGCGTGGTGAGGAGACAGATTCTCGCCACGCCACCTGGTAGGAGCGACCTGTCAGGTAGGACGCAATCCAAGCGTGGGCCGCGCCGGAGATGCCCAACTCGGAGAGGGTGGAGAGGAGGATCTGATGGTTCACAGTATCGAAGGCAGCCGATAGGTCTAGAAGGATGAGAGCAGAGGAGAGAGAGTTAGCTTTAGCAGTGCGGAGCGCCTCCGTGATACAGAGAAGAGCAGTCTCAGTTGAATGACTAGTCTTGAAACCTGACTGATTTGGATCAAGAAGGTCATTCTGAGAGAGATAGCAGGAGAGCTGACCAAGGACGGCACGTTCAAGAGTTTGAGAGAAAAGAAAGAAGGGATACTGGTCTGTAGTTGTTGACATCGGAGGGATCGAGTGTAGGTTTTTTCAGAAGGGGTGCAACTCTCACTCTCTTGAAGACGGAAGGGACGTAGCCAGCGGTCAAGGATGAGTTGATGAGCGAGGTGAGGTAAGGGAGAAGATCTCCGGAAATGGTCTGGAGAAGAGAGGAGGGGATAGGGTCAAGCGGGCAGGTTGTTGGGCGGCCGGCCGTCACAAGACGCGAGATTTCATCTGGAGAGAGAGGGGAGAAAGAGGTCAGAGTACAGGGTAGGGCAGTGTGAGCAGAACCAGCGGTGTCGTTTGACTTAGCAAACGAGGATCGGATGTCGTCGACCTTCTTTTCAAAATGGTTGACGAAGTCATCTGCAGAGAGGGAGAGGGGGGGGGGATTCAGGAGGGAGGAGAAGGTGGCAAAGAGCTTTCTAGGGTTAGAGGCAGATGCTTGGAATTTAGAGTGGTAGAAAGTGGCTTTAGCAGCAGAGACAGAAGAGGAAAATGTAGAGAGGAGGGAGTGAAAGGATGCCAGGTCCGCAGGGAGGCGAGTTTTCCTCCATTTCCGCTCGGCTGCCCCGGAGCCCTGTTCTGTGAGCTCGCAATGAGTCGTCGAGCCACGGAGCGGGAAGGGAGGACCGAGCCGGCCTGGAGGATAGGGGACATAGAGAGTCAAAGGATGCAGAAAGGGAGGAGAGGAGGGTTGAGGAGGCAGAATCAGGAGATAGGTTGGAGACGGTTTGAGCAGAGGGAAGAGATGATAGGATGGAAGAGGAGAGAGTAGCGGTAAAACAGTGAACACGATACAAAATGTGGCAAACCGACACAGTCCTAGCTGGTGCAGAGAAAACACAAAGACAGGAAACAACCACCCACAAACCCCAAAACAAAACAAGCCACCTATATATGATTCCCAATCAGAGACAACACAAAACACCTGCCTCTGATTGAGAACCATATTAGGCCAAACATAGAAACAGACAAATTAGACACACAACATCGAATGCCCACCCAGCTCACGTCCTGACCAACACTAAAACAAGCAAAACACACAAGAACTATGGTCAGAACGTGACAATCGCAATAATATTTTTGCGCTAGTTGGCTGTACGTTGTACCCAAACTCCATTATTTTTCATTCATAGTTTGTTCTCCATCTTCTTTTTAAATAGGGAGACCATTTTTTTTCAGCACTTATTTCCAAATGGCTCCCTCTTGTCATTCTGCAGCAGACATAGAATAAGCAATATGTTTGGAAAATCACATCACAATAAAATCACAGTATCGGATCGAAATACATACAAAAGTGTACAACACATTAGGAACACCTTTCTGAGTTGTTGCACCCACTTTTTCCCCCAGAACAGCCTCAATTCGGGGCCCATTCGGGGTATAAACTCTACAAGGTGTCGAAAGCGTTCCACAGGAATACGGGCCCATGTTGACGCCAAAGCTTGAGAAAAAAGAAGAAACCCGCACACTGCTCTTGATAGTATCGCTGCTCTTTAATAAGCTTTACAGTTGAAGTCGGAAGTTTACATACACTTAGGTCGGAGTCATTAACTTGTTTTTCAACCACTCCACAAATTTCTTGTTAACAAACTATAGTTTTGGCAAGTCGGTTAGGACATCTACTTTGTGCATGACACAAGTAACTTTTCCAACAATTGTTTACAGACAGATTATTTCACTTATAATTCACTGTATCACAATTCCAGTGGGTCAGAAGTTTACATACACTAAATTGACTGTGCCTTTAAACAGCTAGGAAAATTCCAGAAAATTATGTCATGGCTTCAGAAGCTTCTGATAGGCTAATTGACATAATTTGAGTCGATTGGAGGTGTACCTGTGGATGTATTTCAAGGCCTACCTTCAAACTCAGTGCCTCTTTACTTGACATCATGGGAAAATCAAAAGAAATCAGAAAAAAATATAATTTCCAAACGCCTGAAGGTACCACGTTCATCTGTACAAACAATAGTATGTAAATATTAACACCATGGGACCACGCAGCCGTCATACCGCTCAGGAAGGAGACGCATTCTGTCTCCTAGAGATGAACGTATTTTGGTGCGAAAGTGCAAATCAATCCCAGAACAACAGCAAAGGACCTTGTGAAGATGCTGGAGGAAACAGGTACAAAGGTATCTATATCCAATGACCATCGTTATGTTTGGAGGAAAAAGGGGGAGCCTTGCAAGCCAAAGAACACCATCCCAACCGTGAAGCACAGGGGTGGTAGCATCATGTTGTGTGGGTGATTTGCTGCAGGAGGGACTAGTGCACTTCCCAAAATAGATGGCATAATGAGGAGGGGAAATTATGTGGATTTATTGAAGCAACATCTCAAGACATCAGTCAGGAAGTTAAAGCTTGGTAGCAAATGGGTCTTCCAAATGGACAATGACCCCAAACATACTTCCAAAGTTGTGGCAAAATTGCTAAAGTACAATAAAGTCAAGGTATTGGAGTGGCCATCACAAAGCCCTGACCTCATCCTATTGAACATTTCTGGGCAGAACTGAAAAAGTGTGTGCGAGCAAGGAGGCCTACAAACCTGACTCCGTTACACCAGCCCTGTCAGGAGGAATGGGCCAAAATGCACCAAATTTATCGTGGGAAGCTTGTGGAAGGCTACCTAAAACGTTTGACCCAAGTTAAACAATTTAAAGGCAATGCTACCAAATACTAATTGAGTGTATGTAAACTTCTGACCCACTGGGAATGTGATGAAAGAATTAAAAGCTGAAATAAATAATTCTCTCTACTGTTATTCTGACATTTCACATTCTCAAAATAAAGTGGTAATCCTATGTAGCTCCCTCCAGTAACCACGAGCACAACCGTTCCTTGATTTTAACTGGCGGCTTTATTCTGTAGATTTAGTCAGAATTATCACCTTCCGTGAGAACTATAAAGTAAATGAAAAATACAGTTAAGCACACTCTTACAACCTTATCTTACGAGTGACTTATTAGCTTGGTATAACTCTGAAGTGCTTACATACATAAACAGTTTAGCCGGCGCTATAACAGTATTAGATTAAACACATGAATAAAGGAAAAATACCTAATTGGCTGCCTATTACAGAAGGGAGGAAATCAAACTTCACACTTATTATTCCTGACATGAATTCACGCTTCATCCTTAATTATTATAACGTTACCATCCTAACATATACGCTTCAAACTTTATGAATTACACCCGATGACATGCAAACTTAGCTAACATAGCGCAGGATTGCCTTCCCTCAAAGTGTGTTGCTACAATAAGAATCCCCGTTACAACAGTTATTAGCTACGTAGTTCCGCTTGTCTTATCATTTCCCCGCACAGCGGACACGTAAACAATTCAAACAAAACAACGACATAACCTGTAAGTCTAACTGTCAGTTACACAATTCAAACACAAAACAACGACATAACCTGTAAGTCTAACTGTCAGTTACATTCTAACTGACCTAAAACAGGGAATTTTCACGAGGATTAAATGTCAGGAATTGTGAAAAACTGAGTTGAAATGTATTTGGCTAAGGTGCACTCATTATCTCAGCCAATCATGGCTAGTGGGAAGGTTGCTGTTTATTTCTGTGTTTTAACCAACTAGGCTCATAATTTACAGATAAGTTTGTTATTAAGGCACATGAAAGTGAAACGCATTTTGATGAAGAAAAAATATTCACTTTCAAATGGCTCTCCTGTGAAGTAGTGACCCATGACATACGTCTCGTTTCCTGAAACAAGTCACATATTTGCATTTGGTAGGCATACAGTTACCGCAAACACCCATGAGCTGATTCTAGCAATGGGCTAAGGCCAGACAGATATCCTCCAAAAACATCATTAGCATGCCAAAGATGCCCCCATTCCCACTGAGGTACATGTATTTATCGGATGTGCTAGAAGGTAGGTAGAAGCTTTCTTTAATGTTCTTAGGCTTGACTTTTGGCATTCACGTCTTTATTTAGTAAATCCTGTCAATTGTTATACACACAGACAAACATACACATGTTTCTAGGGTATGGTAGCTACCCCATGACAGAAATATTGGAGAAAATCAATACAACCCTCCACAATGCTGGCACTACAACACAGACCGACACTGACTGGTTGCATCGATCACATCTTCAGAAGAATCACATACGTTTTTATTTTCTGCTTCAAGCACTGCTTCAATCCTCTCTCCCTCTCACCCCCTCTTTTTCTCTCACTCTCCCATTCTCCCTCTCTCTCTCAACATTGTATAACCATGATAGCTCAGGGAATCTGAGGGGCACGTAGGGGGGGGTCTGGCACTGTTTGCTCTCTGTGTAGCAACCCAACAATGAGAGGGGGCAGTCTGGGTTTGTGTTGCCTCTGGGAATACAACCATTCTTATTGCCATAAACAGCTATTTGGTCAGTAAAAAAATACCCACAGGCGGTCATGTCCTTGTTTCACCATAATTACAGCTACTGAACCACAGGGCAGTGGTGAAGAGAGGTATAGTTGTTGTGTAGTGTATTTGAGTACTGAAATGGAGAGTGATTTTATGTGTAACCTCTTTCATATGATTGCATGTGAACTACACCTCAGTTTAGCATGTGAAGCATGTTTTTCGAAGCACATCATAGAAATGTCACCTGTATATGGTAGGGAAGAGAAACTGAGGGATTGACACACTAGTGCTCAGGTTTGCCATATTGTTTCCAGTTGAAGTCTGCTTTCAGGCAGCTTTCTCGTGATTTGGTATGCACCAACTGTTATTCTCACCAGAGGGAATGGGGAGTCTTAGTATTTCATTATGAAGAAAATAGTTTATCTTGCTAGTTGAATGATGCCTCCTGCCCTCAGGCTTATAGGCCTGTTGTGCAGCATTCACCTGTTCTGAATATTAATAACCAACTACTCCTTCCTGACAACCTAATGGGTTTGTGATGTTCTACTATTGTGATTCACAAATTGACGTGTGTGTTACAGTAAGTTGCTATTCTACTGGTCCTCTATTTATACTGTGGAGATATTCTGTGATCCCTTGACCTTCTTTTTGTGTTGGACTGTTATTGTGAACTGATGGGTCTTCATGATGAGCCATGGTCAGAGCCTCTGCTCATTACTCTAGAGCTAAAGATGATCTTGGCAACCACACAAACATCTCCACAGCCTCACAGGCCTGGAGGTGCTGCTTGTCTATTATGTGAAGAGGAGAGAATGGATCTGTGTTCTCACATTTCTGTGTGTGGCAAATGCATAGTCAGTTTCATATCATATAGTGACTTTAGCTTGTTTTCCATCCAATTGGCAACAGATTTATGTGAATTTTCCCACCAGTGGTGTTTCCACAAAATGGACTTTCCACAAAAATCAGTGCGTGATGACGTAGTGCACGCAATGGACTTTTTCACTTAAACTTTTCATGTGCGAGTTCCAAATATCTCTAACGGTCTCCCCAGTGTGAGTTTTTTTAATGCGCGTGATTTCAGAATGCACTCACTGTTCCAAAATGTGATCTGTTACGCAACAGGACAGTTTCAACTTGTCAATTTCAAATAATTTTCTAACAAGTTTTGTTTCCTAACAACAGTTTGGAAGTAATTCACAGCTGTTGTGGACAATTTATGTTTGCAGCTTTGCTGAGCCGGACAAACTTCTCTCTTCGAGGAGAGCCCAAGCACTTCCCCAGCTATGGAGCATAATGTATTTACAGTTTTATTAACAAGTTTTCAAGTACTGGTAACAAATTATGCATTCCGATTCTTGCATAGATTCTATTGGACACATATGATGTGTGTAAAATCATTTTTTGAAGGTTGTGCTGATTATGATAAGCTAATGCTAAGCAATTTGCCAGCTATGTGTGGCGCCATGTTTGTTGACATTATACAATGCATTCTGGGTGTCATGTAAACGTCTGTCAGACCAAAGATGTTATAACAAAATGAGGTGACGGGATGGTACACTCATCTTTCGAGTAAACTTCTGGAAGGGAATGAAGGGAAGCGAATGATGGTATACGACACACCCCCTTCCACATGCATACTGCAAACAGACCAAACTCATCTTGTCTCCTCTTCTTATATTTGGTTGATGCAAACAAACATGGTGGCACGCACAAACTAGCCATCGTCAAACTATCCATTGTTTACATTTTTAGAAAGTGTTTTACTCAATTACTTAGATCAATGGTGAGCTCACCCATGATGTGATGAATTGTAAATAGTAATTGCTAATAGGTAATTCATATTATGATTTCTGTCACCAGAGAGTTAGCCAAATATGACCACTTGTGTTAAGTCAATCTTTCCTCAAGTAGCCTACAGTTTCCGGTTTCGATGATTGTGTTATCATTTTTAATTTTATTGAACCTTTATTTAACTAGGCAAGTCAGTTAAGAACAAATTCTTATTTACAATGACGGCCTACACCGGCCAAACCCGGACGACGCTGGGCCAATTGTGCGCCGCCCTATGGGACTCCCAATCAAGGCAGGTTGTGATACAGCCTGGAATTGAACCAGGGTGTCTGTATTGACACCTCTAGCACTGAGATGCAGTGCCTTAGACCGCTGCTCCACTCAGGAGCCCCGTTATGCTGTCGCTACTTCTGTGAATGTCTGAACATTGTATCCAAAAATAAATTGGTCACATTTAGGACATAATGTTGTAAGGTATGTGTTTGTGCAAATGTTTATGTTAAAAAACAATGTGGCCAGCTCAAACGCTGACTGTTGCGTCAATCGAAACTGAACGTACCCTTCAAACAACTTTGCATAGTGCTGTGTCTAACTATAAGAGTTTATGCTGACGTTTTCTATTTTTTGTATACTATTTGTGATCAGCCGGCTCGATCTTATGTAGCAAAATTTGAAATGGTGTTTTTTACATTGGATAAAAGTAGAGACTCAGAGCAAGAAAATTGTATATCATACACTACAGTTGAGGAACAATTGGAAAGTAATTCTGCTTTAAAAGTTGCTAAACTTGTAACACCACTTTTGAGAAAATGTCCCTTGGATGTTTTGGTACACCTACTGGAGAACCTTCTTTGTCTACACCCATTCAGCACCGTTCACACCCTCTTAACACTTAGCCCCACCCATCTCTTTAAGGGTTCACATGTGAATCCATGTGCTAAACAGAGTGAGTATGTTAGTGGACTAAACAACCAAAGATTTCAAGACTAAAGGCTAGTTTATACTACGTCTATCGACATGTCTGCAGTTGTCGCAGTGACATCATGAACATTCTATTACCATCCAACATCAAACTTTCAAACTTCTCGCTGTCGTTATGAAAGAGTATCAACACAAAAACGACAGGCTGCATGACATCAGCAGCCTGGTGGTCCAAAATAGCAATCCTGGTGTATTTTAACTCTAATAAAGCCATCCGTTTAAAAATGAATGTAGTATATGTCAATCTAGCAAACCAGGCAACTAAAAGTAACTTTCTAAACAATGTTTTGGTTTGTTTCTAGCTTGTTAGCTAGGTAGCTAATGTTAAGTTAGCTGGCTAGCCAGTTCAAATAATGACCATATCATAGCTGACAACGTCTTAACTTCAGCTAATTTGTATTCATTATTACAGGAAAATAAACTCACAACAAGATCATTATTTACAAGTTAATGGTCAGCTAACTTCAGAAAATAGTTTACGGTTGTGAGTTGACGAAATAAAAGCAGGGCATTCTACTGGAGAATTCTAGAACTTGAACACTGTCTCTTTGGCCTAACATTTTATCCTAATTTGTCTTTGGTACAAGTCATGATGTTCTTCATATTACCATCTCTGCTAAACACACAATAAATCAAATCAAAGTTTATTTGTCACATGCACAGTATACAGAAGCTGTAAACGGTACACTGAAATGGTTACTTGCATAGTGGAGTCTTTTGTTTAGACATGTAGCTAGCTAGCTAAACAATGAACCATAATCCCAATTTATAACGTTACTAACATGCATGTAGCTAAAGTTAACCTGTCTAGGATCAGCGTGGCGCTAGCGGCACACCCCCCCCCCCCACTGAAAAACCAGTGCCGCGAAATTCAAAAAAAATATTTTTTTAAAATATTTAACTTTCACACATTAAAGTCCAATACAGCTAATGAAAGACACAGATCTTGTGAATCCAGTCAACTTGTCCGATTTTTAAAATGTTTTACAGGGAAGACACAATATGTAAAGATGTAAATCTATTACCTAAAAACACATTAGCATAATCCACCATCTTTTATTTGTCCACCAACACCAGTAGCCATCACCAATTCGACTAAACTAAGATATTTATAGCCCCTAACCAACAAAAAAACTCATCAGATGACAGTCTGATAACATATTTATGGTATGGGATAGGTTTTGTTAGAAAAAAGTGCATATTTCAGGTAGATGGCATTGGTTACAATTGCACCCACCGTCACAAATGGAATAGAAAAACTACTTAGAGCAACGTGTTTACCTACTTACTAATCATCAAACATTTCGTAAAAATACACAGCATACACGAATCGAAAGACACAGATCCTGTGAATACAGACAATATTTCAGATTTTCTAAGTGTCTTACAGCGAAAACACAATAAATCGTTATATTAGCTTAGCACATAGCAATTAGCAGCCCAGCATTGATTCTAGCCAAAGTGAGCGATAACGTCAACATCACCAAAAGATATTAATTTTTTCACTAACCTTCTCAGAATTCTTCCGATGACACTCCTGTAACATCACATTACAACATGCATATACAGTTTGATCGAAAATGTTTATATTTAGCCACCAAAATCATGGTTAGACAATGTGAAATGTAGACAAGCTGGTAAAGAAAAAGTCCTTGCGCCACTTAGACAGTGATCTACTCTTATACATAAATACTCATAAACGTGACTAAAAAATATAGGGTGGACAGGGATTGATAGACAATTTAATTCTTAATACAATTGCGTTATTACATTTTTTAATTTATCCTTACTTTTCAATACAGTTTGCGCCAAGCGAAGCTACGTCAAAAAACATGGCGTCCTAAGCCACTAAAATGTTTCGACAGAAACACGATTTATCATAATAAAAATGTCCTACCTTGAGCTGTTCTTCCATCAGTATCTTGGGCAAAGGATCCTTTCTTGGGAGGAATCGTCTTTTGGTGGAAAGCTGTCCTCTTGCCATGTGAAAATGCCAACTGCGTTCGGGATGAACTGAAAGCGTGCCCACCTATTCACAGCGTTAAAGAAATAAATGTCCCAAAATCGCACTAAACGGATATAAATTGCTATAAAACGCTTTAAATTAACTACCTTATGATGTTTTTAACTCCTATAACGAGTGAAAAGATGACCGGAGAAATATAACAGGCTAAACTAACGCTTGGAACAGGAGCGGGTCGGTGTCCAGCACGCGCGTTACGCAGCAAGGAAAGACTTGCTAGCTACAGGGTTTTTTGATTTATAGGGCCTGTGAACGCGCAATCGACCCCATTGGAATCGTCATCACGTAAAGGCATCCAGGGGAAGACGTAAGAAGTGTCCGTACAGTCATAGCACTATCAGTGCCGTTTTAACTGACTTCAGAACAGTGGCCAACATTTCTGAAATCTGAATCCATGTCAGGGAAATTGCTGTAGAATGGGCTCTGTTCCACTTAGAGACAAAATTTCAACTCCTATAGAAACTATAGACTGTTTTCTATCCAATAATAATAATAATATGCATATTGTACGATCAAGGATTTTGTGGGAAGCCGTTTCAAAAATTAGCCAAATTAGCATAAATAGTCTAAACAGCGCCCCCATCCCCAACAGGTTAAACAACTAGGTTCAATGTTAGCTAATGCAAATTGCTTTCTGAGATACAAATAATATTACTACAAAGATCATAGACCTAACTTTAGCCAGCCAGTACGTTTTAACTTGAAATTAAAACAACTTTCTGACAAAATTAGAAACGTATATTATCTTTAACTAACTTTAAATAAAGGTTAAATAAAATTAAACTGTAACTAGCTAAACTCTCTTACCCGTATACATGGCTCAACACTCCTCCCTCTCTGTCATGGTTGCCATTAGTTTGAACACTGGAGACAGGTGTTTTATGCAACAGCCTTCTGTGTGTTATTTATTCATCTCTGCATATTTGCAATAAAACACTAGAATGTTCTCCATCTACTTAGCTATAACACTCTGCTTCAACCGGGCATTCCACTGATTTCAAAACATGGTCCTCCAGAAAGTGGAGAGCATTAGCAACACTTTTTTGCAGTTCTTCGGGATATCTTTAAAAAAAGACGCATTAGAAAGGATTACCCACACATACTGAGCAGCTCACGTTATAGACGGAAGCATGCTACAGTACATGGCATGTCCAGCCCATCCATTATCTCAGCCAATCATGGCTAGCGGGAAGGTTCCCAACTTTTTTCTTGGCTAAACCAACTAGGCTCTTAATTCGTATTTACAGATGGCATAAATGTTTCTTATTAAGGGATATGAAAGTTCACATGTTCCAGAAGGTATTTCCACCAAAATTTTGATAAAAAAATATAATGATCAAATGCCTCTCCTAGGGTGTCTACTTTTAAAAATCTAAAATATATTTTGATTTGTTTAACACCTTTTTTGTTACTGCATGATTCCATATGTGTTATTTCGTAGTTCTGATGTCTTCATTATTATTGAACAATGTAGAAAATTGTAAAAATAAAGACAAACCCTTGAATGAGTAGGTGTGTCCAAACTTTTGACTGGCAATGTATATGTTTCTATGTTTAGTTTATACTGTATACACTGAGTGTGCAAAACATTAAGAACACCTGCTCTTTCCATAACAGACTGACCAGGTGAATCCAGGTGAAAACTAGGATCCCTTATTTATGTCACTTGTTAAATCCACTTCAATCAGTGTAGATGAAGGGGAGGAGACAGGTTAAATAATGATTTTTAAGCTTTGAGACAATTGAGACATAGATTGTGTGTGTTTGCCTTTCAGAGGGTGAATGGGCAAGACAAAATAAGTGCCTTTGAACGGGGTAGTAGAAGCTGGGTTTTTCACACTCAGCAGTTTCCCATGTGTATCAAGAATGGCCCACCACCGAAAGGACATCTAGCCAACTTGACACAACCTTGGGAAGCATTGGAGTCAACATGGGCCAGCATCCCTGTAGAACGCTTTCAACACCTTGTAGAGTCCGTGCCCTGAAGAATTGAAGCGGTTCTGAGCGCAAAAGGAAGGTGTTCTTAATGTTTTGTACTCTCTGTGTATATTTTCCCTATAATAAATTGCCTAAGTGAATTAAGTCACAAAAAAAACAGGCTATTTGCCAGAGAGTTTGGTTGTAATTATTATATTTTTATCACAACACTGAATTGATTCATGAAGTTCACATGGGAAGTGAATGTGTTCTGTGATCACAGCTGCTATGTGCTATACAGTATTGTCAGTCTGTCTTTCCTCCAGCTATGCAGATGTTCTCCTCTCATGATGCTATAACCCATGGTTATTCTTGTTCATGTGTGTGAAAATTATCCAAATTTATAGTGTGATATTCAAATATTCCTCCAAATTCTAAGCCTTTTTACATGTACTGTCACGCTGCATATATCTGAACATTTTACAGTTTGAGAGTCTTTCGTTTAATTGGCCCCCACCATAGGATACCTGTTTGTACACCCACGCCTACACCCACATTCCAGCTCTCCTCCAAAACACACACATGCATGCACGCACCCACACACATGTAGACTGTGAGTCACAGGGCTGTATTGGCCTATACAGGAGAGATCATTCCATTTGTTGGTGTAATGCTATAAAGGAAGGCATCGTCAGGATGGGGTCACACGGATCACTGGCCTTGAGCTCTCTCCTCTCCTCTCCAGGCCCCTGGGCACCCTCTCATCCTCTGAGTTTTATTTTGTTCCTTTTTTTCCCTTTGCAAGACTTTTAGATCTAATTTGCAGTCCTCTCCGGTCTCTCTCTGTGGATCTGGCAGCCTGTGGCTGTGTGTGAACTTATTTTCACTCTCTGTAGACTTTATCTGGTGTTCAGTGAGCATGGGGAAAAATATGTCTGCTCTTTTCTATCGTGTTTTCATGCAGATTTGTTATGAAATGTTTTTTTTTCTTCTGAGAAATCATTCCTATTGTAGCTCAAACACATAACTCAAAGATGCATCTGAATTATAAACACACTCAAGACTGGAAGCAAAGCAACATGAATTTATATTTATTATTTAATTATTATTTATCAGGATTATTTATTTACCTACTCAGCACCCTCAACCACCAAACTGGCAAATCTACATTGCATTTCTTGAACTTGTAGCAAATTTACTTATATTACAGATTATGTTCATAAGCATGTCAGGTTTAGACTATTATTTTTAAATCGAAAACCTTGGGGAATCCAACTGGCAGTCCTCTGAATTCAAATGCTATTCCCCACTGACGGGTGATGAGTTTAGTACTGTATATCAATCTCAGACTAGACCATTTTATTTTGAAGTTTTACACTGTGTGAATTCATTTCGGTATTACCTTTATGTTATGAGCACTGGTTGGTTCGAGCCCTGAATGCTGATTGGCTGAAAGCCATGGTATATGAGACCGTATACCACGGGTATGACAAAATCCTTTTTTTTTCTGTTCTAATTAAATTTGTAACCAATTTATAATAGCAATAAGGTACCTCGGGGGTTTGTGGTATATGGCCAATATACCACGGCTAAGGGCTGTATCCAGGCACTCTGCGTTGCGTCGTGCTTAAGAACAGCCCTTAGCCGTGGTATATTGGCCATATACCACATCCCCTCGGGCCTTATTGCTTAAATAACCAATGAAACCAAAAGGCAGTTGTAGTTGATGACATTGTGCAGAGTGGAACCTGTACATGATTCACCAAGGTCGTATCACTGTGTGTGCGTGTGTCCGACTGCATTTGTGGTGTGTTGGCTGTGGGAGAATGGGATGAATAAGATAGGAGAGGTTTTGCTCCCTGCCAGGCCGTGAGACGGCGATGCACTGCAGATGAGCCGTCTGTCCATTCAAATGAAGAACATTGTGCTGTAAATTATGTTCTAGGATACTCCTAGACGGTATTTGTGTCCATAAGAAGGAATTCCCCTCGACCACACCCCAACATTTTGTAAAATAAACATTATTTCCCATTGACCCCCATTGTAAAAGAGCCGACTTCGTTGTAAAAAAATGCCGAAAAGCTGCTGTGTTCAATGTGCAGGTAACCTGGTCAAAATTCCCGACCTACGGTTTGCAATGCTCCCATGTAGGGAAATAGAGCCTGCAAGAAGAGCCCTGTGACTTTAGGCTATTCAGTGTGGAAGAGTGGGAATTTTTGGCTCCCGGTGTCGAAGTAGGCTACACGTAGTAGTGCCTTCAGAAAGTATTCACACCCCTTTTACCACATTTTGTTGTGTTACAGCCTGAATTTAAAATGGATTAACTGTACTGTATAGTGGAACTCATTTTGTCACAGATAAGACATTTAACTTGTGTGGTATTGTCTGTTTGTAACTCCACTCATTACTTGTAGAATTATAGTCCGTTTGTTTGTTTGTTGTTGGTCTTGGCTAGCTTAATGATCTGGTTGGTAGCTAGCTAGCACTTACTCACCTAGCTAACATTAGTGCCGTTGTCAGAAGGGGCATGAGGGAAGCCCTACAATATTACGTTTTTTTAAGTAGTGAGAACACTTGTGGAGCAGGAAATGTTGAAAGTAATCTCTAGACATGTTGTACATTTCTTAAATGTAGTTTTGTAATTGACTAAAACAAGCAGACAAGAACAAAATTGTGTTTGGAAAAGGTCAAGTTTTTGTTGTGAGCCAATGGGGTAACCAAGGTTGTTTTCCCCACAATGTTCTATTTAATACCAATTAGGACTTTCCCAGGCAGATTACTGAGAGTATGGCTCTGTGTACTCATGAAGGTTTTTTTTATCACATGCTAATTATTTTAGTCAGTGCATTGTATCTCACCACCTCAATACTGCAGTGGCTGTCTAAACAGTGAACATTTCTATAAAGGTAAACTGTGTATGTGAGATGTTTAAGGCTGTTTGAGAATTACATAAAGTATTGTATCAAGTCAAGTTACTTTTGGCACAGACATGATGTGTGTTTCTTTGTCAATGCTGTGATTTTATTCCTGACATGTTTGTGCCTTTTTCAGTGGTGGTGTGAATTTTCAATCAGGTGGAAGGCTATGACGGTCATAAAATTTCGGATGATGGTTATTGGTCAGCCAAATGACCGCGTTCACCATTATAACCGTTCAAACCGTTTTTTTAAATGTATTATATTTTAAGACGGACATTTTCTCCTCTCCTTCGCTCCTGACTGCATATGGTTTTGTCACACCTGGACTATTGTTCAGTAGTGTGGTCAGGTGCCACAAAGAGGGACTTGGGAAAATGGGTTGGCTCAGAACAGGGCAGCACGGCTGGCCCTTAAAAATACATGGAGAGCTAACATTAATGATATGCATGTCAACCTCTCATGGCTCAAAGTGGAAGAGAGATTGACGTCATCATTACTTGTTTTCGTAAGAGGTGTTGACAAGCTGAAGGTACCAAGCTGTCTGTTTAAAATACTAGCACACAGCTCGGACACCCATGCATACCCAACAAGACATGCCACCAGAGTTCTCTTCACAGTCCCCAAATCCAGAACAGACTATTGGTGGTGCACAGTACTACATAGAGCCATGACTACATTGAACTCTATTCCACATCAGGTAGATGATGCAAGCAGTAGAATCAGATTTTAAAAGCAGGTGAAAAATACACCTTGTGGAACAGCGGGGACTGTGAAGTAACACAAACATAGGCACAGACACATGCATACACACACATGATAACATACGCACTATACACACACGTACGCATGGATTTTGTGTTGTAGATATGTGGTAGTGGAGTATGGGCCTGAGGGCACACACTTAGTGTGTTGTTAGATCTGTAGTGAATGTATTGTAATGTTTTTAAAATTGTAACTGCCTTAATTTTTCCAGACCACTCAGGCCCAATTTTATGTTATAGATTCTTCAAAAAGCCACCATTTGCCTTGACGACAGCTTGGCATTCTCTCAACCAGCTTCACCTGGAATGCTTTTTCAACAGTCTTGAAGGAGTTCCCACATATGCTGAGCACTTGTTGGCTGCTTTTCCTTCACTCTGCGGTCTGACTCATCCCAAACCATCTCAATTTGGTTGAGGTCGGGGGATTGTGGAGGCCAGGTCATGTCATGCACTCCATCACTCTCCTTCTTGGTAAAATAGCCCTTACACAGCCTGGAGGTGTGTTGGGTCATTGTCTTGTTGAAAAACAAATTATAGTCCCACTAATCCCAAACCACATGGGATGGCGTATCTCTGCAGAATTCTGAGGTAGCCGTGCTTTTTAAGTGTGCCTTGAATTCTAAATAAATCACAGACAGTGTCACCAGCAAAGCACCCCCAAACCATAACACCTCCTCCTCCATGCTTTACGGTGGGAACCACACATGCGGAGATCATCCGTTCACCCACACCGCATTTCACAAAGACACAGTGGTTGGAACTAAAACTTTCCAATTTGGACTCCAGACCAAATGACAAATTTCCACCAGTCTAATGTCCAGTGCTCATGTTTCTTGGCCCAAGCAAGTCTCTTCTTCTTAATGGTGTCCTTTAGTAGTGGTTTCTTTGCAGCAATTCGTGCACGAAGGCCTGACTCACACAGTCTCCTCTGAACAGTTGATGTGTCTGTTACTTGTACTCTGTGAAGCATTTATTTATTTGGTCAAATTAAAAACAAACTGGAATTCCCAATCCCGATTGAGGAAAATACACATGATTTAAGCAATAGGAGTATCTTAGTGAGAATGTGTCTCAGGTCAGAAATCAAGGAGGCCCACCCACATGAAAGACAGAGAACAACAGATGCTCTGGGTTCACTTCACTTTGTCTGGAGCTGAACAAACCGGGTGTTCGACTGGTACCAACTAGAGACATGTTTCACGTGGGGTTTTCAGCTTTCAACAGCTTATGTGTCACAAACCTATACCCTTTCTTTACCCACCTCAGTAAACCAGGCATTTTCCATCCATCACCGCCTCCATATATTGTAATGCATCAGGTAAAATGAAACCATGGGAAGTTGTTCACTTGGCTGCTTGGCCCCCTGGCCCTGTACAGATCTCTGATGAATGCAGGGTGTGTTCCGGCACTGACTCCCTCGGCGGCTCTGTCTCAAAGCAGTGAGCTCCTGGATGGCCTTTGAAATGGATGGGAAGGTTAAGTGCTGACAGGAGCGTGTAATATGTTCCCAAGGCTATGTGGAGAAAGAAGGAGGCCTCAGCTCTGGCATGGCTAGGTGATGAGTACTGTACTGTACGAGGAGAGGTGAGGGAAATGGTGGTTCCCACATGCCCCCATAGTTATCACATGGCCCAACACAATTATCACTCGGCCCTATACAGTTATCACATGGCCCTACACAGTTAACACATGGGCCTACACAGTTATCACATGGGCCTACACAGTTATCACACGGCCCTACACAGTTATCACATGACCCTACACAGTTATCACATGGCCCTACACATTTATCACATGGAATGAGGGAGAGCTCGGTTTGTTGTTTTGGAAAGTTTTGAAAGTCTCTGAAAAAGTGTTCTATTGAAAAAGTGTTGTTACTTTTACATTTTGGATCCAGGACGCGGTTGGCATCAAGGGTCTGATGAGCTGCTTGGCGTAGCAGCTACCCTAGCTGCCACTGTTAGATGCCTATCAATCTATATGGGTTTCCTTGAGGGCTTGGAACGCAACCCGCGACACAGTTAGCCCTTGTGGCTGGGACCTCGGATTGTCCCGGGCTTGTGACTGTCTAGATCCCTGCTGTTTGCTGTTGTCATCTTCCCTGCGACCTGCCTTGTCTAGAACTGTGAGTCGTAACATTGTAACCTACTTTGCTACCATGACAAACACCGAAGCTGGTGGGAGTACCGTTGAGGACAGTGGTGTCTCGCTGTCACAGGTGAAGGATTTTTTAAACTAACAAAAATATTTCTACAAGTGGTTGTTACAACAGCAAAATAGCTTCAAGTGTTGTGTCCAAATACTGGTGGAGTCAACTAATAAAATAATGGACAGCCTGACCAGAGAGGTCCAGGACCTGAAGAACAGTGTGCATTTCTCCCAGGATCAGCTCGATGAGTTTAAACAGGAAAATGGCATGACAGTAATCTGTAAGTCATTGAGTGAGGACATCAGTTCTGTATGTGAATACATTATAACAATTATGGAGAATCTCAAGGGACAATCAAGGCGGAAAAACATTGTTGTGAACGGAATTGCAGAATCTCCACACGAGACATGGACAGAGTCTGAGGATAAAGTGAGGGAAATGATCTTGGAGAAACTGAAGGCTGATATTGGTCAAGTTCCTGATATTTTTTTATTTAACCTTTATTTAACTAGTTCAAGGACAATGTTGATGTTCTGGAAAGAGACAAGAACTTGAGAGGAACGTACATCTTAATCAAAGAGGACTATCCTGAAGCTGTGTGCCAGAAGATAAAATAACTTATCCCGGCCATGAAAGCTGCCAGAGCGTGTGGGAAAATTGCTTACATTAGCTATGGCTCATTGTCCACCTTCCTTCCCAAAAGCCTGGAAGGGATGAGAGAGCACACACACGCACACACACTGACACACACCAACTGATTAATGGTTTGTTTTTTCTTGCTCTGTTGGTTTTTTTCCATACTGAACTCAGCAAAAAAAGAAACGTCCCTTTTTCAGGACCATGTCTTTCAATGAAAATTTGTAAAAATCCAAATAACTTCATAGATCTTCATTGTTAACTTCTTGAACCTGGGGGTCAGAAGTTTTTATTTATTTTAAATAACGTTCCCAGGGTGAACTGACTATTTCTCAGGTCCAGATCGTAGAATATGCATATAATTTACAGATTAGGATAGAAAACACTCCAACGTTTCCAAAACTGTCAAAATATTGTCTGTGAGTATAACAAAACTGATTCTGCAGGCGAAAACCTGAGGAAATCTAACCCGGAAGTGATTCTTTTTTTTATCTGTGTTTCCTTGCCCGTCTTTCTTCCATTTAAAGGGGTATCAACCAGATTCCTTTTCCAATGGCTTCGTCAGGCTGTGACCAGGCTTTAGACATAGTTTCAGGCTTTTATTTTGAAAAATTTGCGAGATTTCTCAAAACTAGTCAAGTGTCCTTTGATTAGTTCCTGCGCGCGAGAGGGGTAGCTCTCCATTTTCTTTCTCTCTTTTATTGAATAGGTTACGGTCCGGTTGAAATATTATCGATTATGTTTGTTAACCTGTTGGGGATGGGGGCGCTGTTTAGACTATTTATGCTAATGTGGCTAATTTTTTAAACGGCTTCCCACAAAATCCTTGATCGTACAATATGCATATTATTATTATTATTGGATAGAAAACAGTCTATAGTTTCTATAGGAGTTGAAATTTTGTCTCTAAGTGGAACAGAGCCCATTCTACAGCAATTTCCCTGACATGGAGTCAGATTTGAGAAACGTTGGCCACTTTTCTGAAGTCATTTAAAAGGGCTCTGTCGTTGCTATGACTATACGGACACTTCTTACGTCTTCCCCTGGATGCCTTTACGTGATGACGATTCCAACGGGCTCGATTGCTCGTTCACAGGCCCTACAAATGAAAAAAACCTTTAGCTAGCAAGTCTTTTCTTGCTGCGTAACGCGCGTGGAAGACACCGACCCTCTCCTGTTCCAAGCGTTAGTTTAGCCTGTTATATTTCTCCGGTCATCTTTTCACTCGTTATAGGAGTTACAAACATCACAAAGTAGTTAATTTAAAGCGTTTTATAGCAATTTATATCCGTTTAGTGCGATTTTGGGACATTTATTTTTGCAACGATGTGAAAAGTTGGGCACGCTTTTCAGTTCATCCCGAACGTAGTTGACATTTCCACATGGCAAGAGGACAGCTTTCCACCAAAAGACGATTTCTCCCAAGAAAGGATCCTTTGCCCAAGATACTGATGGAAGAACAGCTCAAGGTAGGACATTTTTATTATGATAAATCGTGTTTCTGTCGAAACATTTTAGTGGCTTAGGACGCCATGTTTTTTGACGTAGCTTCGCTTGGCGCAAACTGTATTGAAAAGTAAGGATAAATTAAAAAATGTAATAACGCAATTGTATTAAGAATTAAATTGTCTATCAATCCCTGTCCACCCTATATTTTTTAGTCACGTTTATGAGTATTTATGTATAAGAGTAGATCACTGTCTAAGTGGCGCAAGGACGTTTTCTTTACCAGCTTGTCTACATTTCACATTGTCTAACCATGATTTTGGTGGCTAAATATAAACATTTTCGATCAAACTGTATATGCATGTTGTAATGTGATGTTACAGGAGTGTCATCGGAAGAATTCTGAGAAGGTTAGTGAAAAAATTAATATCTTTTGGCGATGTTGACTTTTATCGCTCACTTTGGCTAGAATCAATGCTGGGCTGCTAATTGCTATGTGCTAAGCTAATATAACGATTTATTGTGTTTTCGCTGTAAGACACTTAGAAAATCTGAAATATTGTCTGTATTCACAGGATCTGTGTCTTTCGATTCGTGTATGCTGTGTATTTTTACGAAATGTTTGATGATTAGTAGTTAGGTAAACACGTTGCTCATTGTAATTATTCTAGTCCATTTGTGATGGTGGGTGCAATTGTAAACTATGCCATATACCTGAAATATGCACTTTTTTCTAACAAAACCTATCCCATACCATAAATATGTTATCAGACTGTCATCTAATGAGTTTTTTTGTCGGTTAGGGGCTATAAATATCTTAGTTTAGCCGAATTGGTGATGGCTACTGGTGTTGGTGGACAAATAAAAGATGGTGGATTATGCTAATGTGTTTTTAGGTAATAGATGTACATCTTTACATATTGTGTCTTCCCTGTAAAACATTTTAAAAATCGGAAATGTTGACTGGATTCATAAGATCTGTGTCTTTCATTAGCTGTATTGGACTTTAATGTGTGAAAGTTAAATATTTTAAAAAAATATTTTTTTTGAATTTCGCGGCACTGGTTTTTCAGTGGGGGGGGGGGGGGGGTGCCGCTAGCGCCACGCTGATCCTAGACAGGTTAAAAACAACCTGAGGATTGATTATAAAAAACATTTGACATGTTTCTACAAACATTACGGATACTTTTTGGAATTTTCGTCAAACGGAACGAGGCTTTGGTTTTCTGAACATAATGCGCAACCCAAATGGCGTTTTCTTGTTATAAAAGTAATATTTATCGAACAAAAATAACATTTATTGTGTAACTGGGAGTCTCGTGAGTGCAAACATCCGAAGATTATCAAAGGTAAGCGATTAATTTGATTGCTTTTCTGACTTTCGTGACCATGCTAATTTGGGGCTAGCTGTTCTAGCATTGATTGATACACTCACAAAAGCTTGGATTGCTTTCGCTGCAAAGCATATTTTCAAAATCTGACACGGTAGGTGGATTAACAACAAGCTAAACTGTGTTTTGGTATATTTCACTTGTGATTGCATAATTATGAATATTTTTTTGTAATATTTTGCGCCCTGCAATTCAGCGGTTGTTTAGGAAAAAGGTCCCCCTAAAGGGATCCGTAGCGCAGAGAGGTTAAGGGTTTAAACACTGTTTCTCATGCTTGTTCAATGAACCATAAACAATTAATGAACATGCACCTGTGGAATGGTCGTTAAGACACTAACAGCTTACAGACAGTAGGCAATTAAGGTCACAGTTATGAAAACTTAGGACACAAAAGAGGCCTTTCTACTGAAAAAAAAAGATGCCCAGGGTCCCTGCTCATCTGGGTGAATGTGCCTTAGGCATGCTGCAAGGAAGCATGAGGACTGCAGATGTGGCCAGGGCAATAAATTCAATGGCAGTACTGTGAGACGCCTAAGACAGCGCTACAAGGAGACAGGACAGACAGCTGATCGTCCTCGCAGTGGCAGACCACGTGTAACAACACCTGCACAGGATTGGTACATCCGAACATCAAACCTGCGGGACAGGTACAGGATGGCAACAACAACTGCCCGAGTTACACCAGGAACGCACAATCCCTGCATCAGTGCTCAGACTGTCCGCAATAGGCTGAGAGAGGCTGGACTGAGGGTTCGTAGGCCTGTTGTAAGGCAGGTCCTCACCAGACATCACCAGCAACAACGTCGCCTATGTGCACAAACCCATCGTCGCTGGACCAGACAGGACTGGCAAAAAGTGCTCTTCACTGATGAGTCACGGTTTTGTCTCATCAGGGGTGATGGTTGGATTCGCGTTTATCATCGAAGGAATGAGCATTACACCGAAGCATGTACCCTGGAGCAGGATCGATTTGAAGGTGGAGTCATGGTCTTTCCCCCTTCTGATGACCAGGTGGCGAATCGCAGCCCAGTCAAAACTGTTCGCTGCTCTGGCCCCCCACTGGTGGAACAAACTCTCTCACGACGCCAGGACAGCGGAGTCAATCACCACCTTCCGGAGACACCTGAAACCCCACCTCTTTAAGGAATACCTAGGATAGGATAAAGTAATCCTTCTGACCCCCCCCCCCTTAAAAGATTTAGATGCACTGTTGTAAAGTGGCTGTTCCACTGGATGTCATAAGGTGAATGCACCAATTTGTAAGTCGCTCTGGATAAGAGCGTCTGCTAAATGACTTAAATGTAAATGTAAATGTAATGGTCTGGGGCGTTGTGTCACAGCATCATCGGACTGAGCTTGTTGTCATTGCAGGCAATCTCAACGCTGTGCGTTACAGGGAAGACATCCTCCTCCCTCATGTGGTACCCTTCCTGCAAGCTCATCCTGACATGACCCTCCTGCATGACAATGCCACCACGCACAGAACGAGCAGTATGGCTGATTTCGTGCAAGACAGGAATGTCAGTGTTCTGCCATGGCCAGCGTAGAGCCCGGATCTCAATACTATTGAGCGCATCAGGGATCGGAGGGTGAGGGCTAGGTTCATTCCCTCCAGAAATGTCTGGGAACTTGCAGGTGCCTTGGAGGAAGAGTGGGGTAACATCTCACAGCAAGAACTGGAAAATCTGTTGCAGTTCATGAGGAGATGCGCTGCAGTACTTAATGCAGCTGGTGGCCACACCAGATACTGACTGTTACTTTTGATTTTGACCCCCCCTTTGTTCAGGGACACATTATTCCATTGCTGTTAGTCACATGTCTGTGGAACTTGTTCAGTTTATGTCTCCGTTGTTGAATCTTGTTATGTTCATACAAATATTTACACATGTTAAGTTTGCTGAAAATTAACGCAGTTGACAGTGAGAGTACGTTTCTTTTTTTGCAGAGTTTGTCTTTCTCTGAGACGCTACCCAGGAAACAGCTGAAAATAACCCATGTTGATAAATGCAGCCTTAAAAATAAGGTTCATGATATCAATAGCTTGCTAACATCAGATGGCATTTATACATTAGCCATTTCTGAGACTCACTTAGGTAATTAATTTGATACAGCAGCAGCAATAAAAGGATATAACATCTGTAGAAGAAACAGGAATGCTTATGGGGAAGGTGTTGCTATACATATTCAGAGCCATATCCCTGTTTAGAGAATATCTCATGTCAATTGTTATTGAAGTACTGGGGTTGCAGGTTCACTTGCCTCATCTAAAGCCTATTATTTTGGGGTGTTGCTATAGGCAACCAAGTGCTAACAGTCAGTATCTAAATGTGTGTAAAATGCTTGATAGTGTATGTGATGTAAACAGAGAGGTCCACTTTCTTGGGGACCTGAATATTGAATGGTTTGCATAAATCTGTCCGCTCAAGAGGAACCTACCAGGGTGTTTACAAAAACTACAGGAACAAGATCATCCACATGTATTGATCACATTTTAATAATACTGTAAAATGTTGTTCTAGAGCTGTATCCATACCGATTGGATGCAGTGATCACAATATAGTGGCTATAGCCAGGAAAGCCAAAGTTCCAAAATATGGTTCTAAAATAGTGTATAAGAGATCATACAAAATATTTTGCTGTAACTCCTATGTGGATGATGTCAAATATATTTGTTGGTCTGATGTGATGAATAAGGAGCATGCAGACGTTGCACTTGATGAATTTATGAAATTTCTTCTCCAATTATTGTTAAACATGCACCTGTTAAGAATTTGCTGTTAGAACTGTTAAGGCTCCATGGATTGATGAGGAATTAAAAATATGTTTGGTTGAAAAAGATGGGGGAAAAGAGAGTGGCTAATAAGTCTGGCTGCATATCTGACTGGCTGAGTTAATGCAAATTGAGAAATTATGTCACTAAACTCAATAAAAAGAAGAAGAAATGGTATTTTGAAGCCAAGATCAATTATATAAAGAATGATGGAACAAAACTTTGGAGTACTTTAAATTCAATTATGGGCAGAAAGACAAATTCAACTCCATCTTTCATTGATTCAGATGGCTTATTCATCACAAAACCATTTGATGTTTCCAATTATTTTAATGATTACGTCATTGGCAAAGTGGGCAAACGTAGGCAGGAAATGCCAACAACGAACAGTGAGCCATCATATTCATGTATTAAAAAACAAATATTGAAAGAAAAGCAGTGTAAGTTTGAAATATTTAAAGTTATCATGGGAGAGGTGGATTAAATGTTGTTATCGATCAATAATGACAAATCTCCTGGCATTAGATGGAAAGCTACTGAGGATGATATATTACTCTATAGCAACTCCTATCTGTCATATCTTTAATCTGAGTCGAGAGGAAGGTGTTTGTCCTCAGGCCTGGAGGGAAGCCAAAGTAATTTCGCTACCCAAGAGTGGTAAAGCGGCCTTCACTGGTTCTAACAGCAGACCTATCAGCTTGTTGCCATCCATTAGAAAACTGTTGGAAATAATTGTGTTTGACCAAATACAATGCTATTTCTTTGTAAACAAATTGACAACATACTCAGCATGCTTTTAGAGAAGGACACTTAACATGTACTGCACTGACTTAAATGGATGATTATTGGTTGACAGAAATTGAGAATAAGAAGATTCTGTCAATTCTGTGAAATGGTGCCATTTGATGTCAGTGCAGCCTTTTGATATTATTGACCATAACCTGTTGAGAAAACATATGTTTTATGGATTTTAAACCACTGCCATATTATGGATTCAGAGCTATCTATCTAATAGGACTCAGAGGGGTTCCATTAATGGAAGCTTCTCTAATGTAAAACATTTAGGGTGTGGTGTACCGCAGGGCAGCTCTTTAGGCCCTGTCATGACGTTGGCCTGGGGGTAGGTGTATGACAGTCATAAATACCCCCCCACACACTTTTCCTCTCTCTACCCTACTGATGTGACATTTGAAAATCCTTTGGTTAACATAGAGATTCTGGGGACATCAGAAGGTGGGAGGAAATGAACTATATTCTGGTAATCCAACCAATTGAACATATGCGGTGGTACTTCATGAATATGATGTCAGTTCGGTTGTCATCTGAGACATTCTCATCAATGATAGGATGACAAACTCTACAGTGGAAAGTCTGCACGTTGTAGTTATTGGAGTCACATGGAATTGTCGTTCAATTTAAATGTTTAAATATAAAATTATTGGTGAAGAGATTAAATGTAATTTTAGCTTCCAAATGAGAGATTTGGGTTTTCATAAGGTTAGGGCTCTGCTCAATCTGTGGCCCGCCCCTGTGAAGAGACATGGGTTATAAAACTTTTCAGACACACCCTCCTCTCCCTTCCTATATAAAGCCTTGACAACAATATAACCTCCTGTTCCAAGTACGTAAGATCTGCAGCCTCTGCGTTAAAACGACTAACACGTCAACTACAGAACTAAGCCAACCTCAGCATGAGCTTTGGTTGCGAATGTTATAAACTTTGAACTCTTATTCGCTACAGAAGTGATACCTCCTAGCCGTTGAGTTAGCAACAGCAGCTGCAAACGTGGGCTAGGAAAGAACAGACAGAGTATTCCGTCTACCACACAATGACGTTACTACAACGTATCCAATTTACCACCAGACACATTCTTCGAAGGACAAAGGACAAAGGACTCGGTTGGGCAACACGGCCTTCCATCTACCACCAACCTACCGAAGCGCAGCTCAGAGTAAATATTTATTGCACTTTCTTTTTCCAAATGGGCGGTAATTTAGAATGCATAAGATACTGTATTTATGATAGCATATCTTCTCCCTTTGTCCCTCAGTCTTCCCGCTCTTTCACTCAAACCCAGCCCACTTTCCTTTGTGTAACCAGCTGTCATATCTGCTCCGTGCGCTAGGGACGTTTTCCTTTATGACAATTTGTAATCAAGGTGTGATTCATTCTGTGTATATGTAATTTTGTGTGATTAGTTAGGTATTTAGTAAATACATAATTAAACCCAATTTTGTATTGCTGATTCAACTTGTTAGCCAGGGTTCGTGAAGATAACCAAGAATTTACAACTTTCAGATGAGAATGAAATAAGGTGACGATTATTATTGACTGCTATTGATGTAAAATATTACTAGGTCTTTAAGAGTTTATTCGGAAGATAAAAGCTATAAAAATTATTTCGTGGTGCCCCGACTTTCTAGTTAATTACATTTACATGATTAGCTCAATCAGGTAATATTAATTACAGAGAAAGGATTTTATAGAATAGCATGTCATGTCACTTATATCATATAATAAAATGTTCATGAAATCACAAATCCAAGACACCAAATGAAAGATACACATCTTGTGAATCAAGCCATCATTTCTGATTTTTAAAATGTTTTACAGGGAAGACACAATATGTAAATCTATTAGCTAACCACGTTAGCAAAAGACACCACTTCTTTACTCCACCATTTTTTTACTCCATCAGTAGCTATCACAAATTCGACCAAATAAAGACAAATATCCACTAACCAAGAAACAACCTCATCAGATGACAGTCTGATAACATATTTATTGTATAGCATATGTTTTGTTAGAAAAATGTGCATATTTCAGGTATAAATCATAGTTTACCATTGCAGCCACCATCACAACTCTCACCAAAGCGACTAGAATAACTACAGAGACCATCGTGTATTAGCTAATTACTCATCATAAAACATTTCTTAAAAATACACAGCGTACAGCAGATGAAAGACACAGATCTTGTGAATCCAGACAATATTTCAGATGTTCTAAGTGTTTTACAGCGAAAACACGATATAGCGTTATATTAGCTTACCACAATAGCAAACATCACAACAGCATTGATTCAAGGCAAAAATAGCAATAACGTATAAACCACCAAAATATATTAATTTTTTCACTAACCTTCTCAGAATTCTTCAGATGACAGTCCTATAACATCATATTACACAATGCATATAGAGTTTGTTCGAAAATTTGCATATTTAGCGGCACAAATCGTGCTTATACAATGAGAATAGTGTCCAAAACCTCAAGCAATCTGTCCGGCGCCATCTTGGAGAGGCACCTATTCTAATCGAAAACTATTCATAAACTTGACAAAAAAAATACAGGTTGGACAGCAATTGAATGACAAATTAGTTCTTAATGCAATCGCTGGGTTACATTTTTTAAATTAACGTTACTTCAAGCATACAGCGTGCGCTAAAGCGAGACCGCACCACAATTCATGGCGGAATTATTATTTGACATTTGTCAACATAAGTACGAATTAACAGCATAAAGACTGCTTACTATTTGTTGAGCTTCCATCAGAATCTTGGGCAAGGTGTCCTTTCTCCAGAACAATCGTTGCTAGGTTGGAGAATGTCGTCTTCCATGTTGCAATTAGCAGTAAACAATAGCATGAGAGAGAGAGATACCCAACTTCCTACAACGCCAGAAAATGAAATACCCGAAAATCGCAATATACTGACAAACTGATATAACTCGGTTTAAAATAACAACATTATGATGTCTTTAACACCTATATCGAATAAAAACAGAGCCGGATATATCTAGGAGCTAAAACAGGAGCTTCTAACATGACATGCCAAGATCCTCCCTGCGTCACAGCGAAGAGTCAAAAGAGGGGACACCTCGTTTCCAAGCAATTTATAGACTTTCAGATCTGCCTAGAGACTCCATTTCAAGTCCCTCTATTCGCTGACACCCAGGGGAAGGCGTATGCAGTGCATCTCAACCAATAGAGGACAGGCAAATTAATAAACTGTTCTGGGAACAGTGAGCAGATTTCAGCATTTTCAAATCCTCATAGGAAAATTGCTCTAAGTCCAGGTCTGTTTCACTCACAGACATAATTCAAACGGTTTTAGAAACTATAGTGTTTTCTATCCAATGGTAATAATAATATGCATATTGTACGAGCAAGAATTGAGTACGAGGCAGTTTAATTTGGGAACGTCAAGATTACATAGTGCTAACAGCTCCCCCTATTGACAAGAAGTTAATCCGGCATAGCCAAAAACACAACAGCCCTCTACTGTTTTATTTTTTTTACCAATGAACTGACACTGGGATTAAATAAAGCCTGTGTGTCCATGTATGCTGCTGATTGAACCATATACGTGCCAGCAACCACAGCTAATGAAGTCAATGAAACCCTTAACAAGGAGTTGCAGTACGTTTTGGAATGGGTGTATTATATCATTTTTTTGTTTGGACCCCAGGAAGGGGATCACCAGCAGGGGCTCACCAGGAGACGAGAGGAGAGAGGATCTCCGTAAAGTTAAACTTACTCAGACAACAGAACAGTGCTGTGTCTCTTTGGCTTTCCTCTCACCTCCCAATCCCTCGTGCTTCTCTTTCTATCTCTGTCTGCCTCTGTCTCTATCTCTCTGACTTTCTCTCTCACTGTTTTTCCCTCTCTCTCATGCTCTGCAGTGTGGTCTCATGTCTAGGCTTTGGAGGCCCTCCATGTGTTGTTTCTGCCTGTTAGCTTTATTTGTTTTATTGAGTCAAGGCCACAGCAGCCTGTGCTGACAGCCCTCTCCATCATGCTTGGGCCTGTGATTGATCTCAGATCGGCTCAGTTGGCTTGTTTAAGCTTCAAGGAGGCTTAACACTAGAACCGCTAAAGCAGTCAAATGGACTGTTCTTGAATAAAAAAAAAAAATATTACTCTGGCATTTTTAAAGTCATGTCCCCCTCTGTCCTTGACTTTTCCTGAAATTAGTCTATATAACACACTGTCATTTTTAGAATCTTAATATTACAAACAGAACTGGAATTATAACCAGTTTTAGGAGGCCATGTTATTTGTGGTTTTCCTTAAATGGCAAGAAGACGTATGAATGCACATGCTGCGTTAACAAAATCTGACTGAAAACAACTCAGATGATGGGGAACTAACGAAATTACAGTTAACTGAAATGTATGTATAATCCAGTATAAGCTAATGTTTAAAATGTATTATACAAATTCTACAGCACAACGGCAGAGTCATGTCTGAAGTGTGAAACTAACAATGACTCAATAATCTATGCCTTCTGGGAATGCTATAAATTCCAAAAGTTATGGGCGGAGTTAGAAAGTTGGATGTCAGAAGAATTACAATATAAACGTACTTTTAATGCATCTGCCTGCATATTTCAAGACATGGTATATGACGGGTGCAGTGAGATACCCAATGGTTTGGATGATACTTTTCTCGTCAATCATCTTGAGAAATGGATACTTAAAAACTGGAAATCAACCGATCCTCCATCATTAACACAATGGAAAGATCAAATGCTTAATTATCTAAATGTTGAATGTGCGTGGGCGACAGAGAGAAACAAAATGGTGCCGTTTGAGGCCATGTGGCAGAGAGTGATGCGGGAGATGGGGGTGTGAGCAGGTGGGTCTGGGCAGGTAAGCTGTCGTTTTGTATTGTTAAAAAAAAAAAATTGTACCAAACAATTTTTTTTATTGTAAAGTTAACAAAGGCCTTCATAAACACAACCAAATTATACTTTTTGCAATAGTATATATGAAATTGATTAATTACACTGTTAGAATGTTGCAGTCAGAATTAATTAGCTTGAAGGGGTGTCCCTCGAGGATCAGCCAGGAAGCTGGCCAACAGGGAAGGCAATTGTATTTATTTATTTTTATTTCACCTTCATTTAACCAGGTAGGCTAGTTGAGAACAAGTTCTCATTTACAACTGCGACCTGGCCAAGACAAAGCAAAGCAGTGCGACACAAACAACAACACAGAGTTACACATGGAATAAACAAACATACAGTCAATAACACTAGAAAAAGTCTATATACAGTGTGTGCAAATGAGGTAAGATAAGGGAGGTAAGGCAATAAATAGGCCATAGTGGCGAAATAATTAAAATTGAGCAATTATACACTGGAGTGATAGATGTGCAGAAGATGAATGTGCAAGTAGAGATACTGGGGTGCAACGGAGAGAATTATTATATATTTTTTTAAATAACAGTATGGGGATAAGGTAGTTGGATGGGCTATTTACAGATGGGCTATTTACAGGTGCAGTGATCTGTGAGCTGCTCTGACAGCTGGTGCTTAAAGTTAGTGAGGGAGATATGAGTCTCCAGCTTCAGTGATTTTTGCAATTTGTTCCAGTCATTGGCAGCAGAGAACTGGAAGGAAAGGCGGACAAAGGAGGAGTTGGCTTTGGGGGTGACCGGTGAAATATACCTGCTGGAGCGCGTGCTATGGGTGGGTGCTGCTATGGTGACCAGTGAGCTGAGATAAGGCGGGGCTTTACCTAGCAAAGACTTATAGATGACCTGGAGCCAGTGGGTTTGGTGACGAATATGTAGCGAGGGCCAGCCAACGAGAGCATACAGGTCGAAGTGGTGGGTAGTATATGGGGCTTTGGTGACAAAACGGATGGCACTGTTATAGACTTCATCCAAATTGCTGAGTAGAGTGTTGGAGGCTATTTTTCAAATGACATCGCCAAAGTCAAGGATCGTCAGAATAGTCAGTTTTACGAGGGTATGTTTGGCAGCATGAGTGAAGGATGCTTTGTTGCGAACTCGGAAGCCGATTCTATATTTAATTTCGGATTGGAGATGCTTAATGTGAGTCTGGAAGGAGAGTTTACAGTCTAGCCAGACACCTAGGTATTTGTAGTTGTCCACATATTCTAAGTCAGAACCGTCCAGAGTAGTGATGCTGGATGGGCGGGCAGGTGCGGGCAGCGATCGGATGGAGAGCATGCATTTAGTTCTACTTGCATTTAAGTGCAGTTGGAGGCCACGGAAAGAGAGTTGTATGGCATTGAAGCTTGTCTGGAGGTTAGTTAACACAGTGTCCAAAGAAGGGCCAGAAGTATACAGAATGGTGTCTTCTGCGTAGAGGTGGATCAGAGAATCACCAGCAGCCAGAGCGACATCATTGATGTATATAGAGAAAAAAGTCGGCCGGAGAATTGAACCCTGTGGCACCCCCATAGAGACTGCCAGAGGTCCGAACAACAGGCCCTCCGATTTCACACACTGAACTCTGAGAAGTAGTTGGTGAACCAGGCGAAGCAGTCATTTGAGAAACTGTTGAGTCTGCTGATAAGAATGTGGTGATTGACAGAGTCGAAGCCTTGGCCAGGTCGATGAATTCAGCTGCACAGTATTGTCTCTTATCGATGGCGGTTATGATATTGTTTAGGACCTTAAGCGTGGCTGAGGTGCACCCATGACCAGCTCGGAAACCAGATTGCACAGCAGAGATGGTACGGTGGGATTCGAAATGGTCGGTGATCTGTTTGTTAACTTGGCTTTCGAAGACCTTAGAAAGGCTGGGTAGGATAGATATAGGTCTGTAGCAGTTTGGATCTAGAGTGTCTCCCCCTTTGAAGAGGGGGATGACCGCGGCAGCTTTCCAATCTTTGAGGATCTCAGTCGATACTAAAGAGAAGTTGAACAGGCTAGTAATAGGGGTTGCAATAATTTCGGCTGATAATTTTAGAAAGAGAGGGTCCAGATTGTCTAGTCCGGCTGATTTGTAGGGGTCCAGATTTTGCAGTTCTTTCAGAAAATCAGCTATCTGGATTTGGGTGAAGGAGAAATGGGGGAGGCTTGGGCAAGTAGCTGTGAGGGGTGCAGGGCTGTTGACCGGGGTAGGGGTAGCCAGGTGGAAAGCATGGCCAGCCGTAGAAAAATGCTTATTGAAATTCTCAATTATAGTGGATTTATCGGTGGTGACAGTGTTTGCTTGACTCAGTGTAGTGGGCATCTGGGAGTAGGTGTTCTTATTCTCCATGGACTTTGCAGTGTCCCAGAACTTTTTAGAGTTTGTCCTACAGAATGCAACATTCTGTTTGAAAAAGCTAGCCTTTGCTTTCCTAACTGTCTGTTTATATTGGTTCCTAACTTCCCTGAATAGTTGCATATCGCGGGGGTTATTCGATGCTAATGCAGTATGCCACAGGATGTTTTTGTGCTGGTCAAGGGCAGTCAAGTCTGGAGTGAACTAAGGGCTATATCTGTTCCTTGTTCTACATTTTTTGAATGGGGCATACTTATTTAAGATGGTGAGGAAAGCACTTTTAAAGAATAACCAGGCATCCTCTGCTGACGGAATGAGGTCAATATCCTTCCAGGATACCTTGGCCAGGTCGATTAGAAAGGCCTGCTTGCTGAAGTGTTTTAGGAAGCGTTTGACAGTGATGAGGGCAGGTCGTTTGACCGCAGACCCATTACGGACGCAGGCAGTCCAAGTCTGTCCAGATATTCATTGACTCTGGGGCCAATATGAGTCTTATTGACATTACCCTGGCTTCTGAGCTGGGCATCCCTACTCAACCCCTCTCCATTCCCATGAATGTTAGAGCGCTGGACTGGCACTCTATAGGTCGGGTCACCCACCATACCACCCCCATCATCCTACGAGTGTCGGGGAACCACAGCGAGATTATCCAATTCCTGCTAATTGAGTATCCGTAGGTGTTAAACCGGATGTGCTGGCACGCCGCTATAACCCCACGGCTACAACCCTCGGAAGCCGAGACCTTTCCCCACTGCTCCAAAATCATTAGCCCCTCTGCTGTTTGTCCTCTGTTGCCCCGTACCATCCGTATACTTCCTACTTTTCATGTGTCTAGATGTGAACCCATGTCTCACAGCCCTTAGTCTCCTGTTTCCAGGACCACCCCTCTCCCCCGTCTCATCGACGGCCAACTGGCATATACAGGGTGAGACGTCTCCTGACGGTCCGATCTCGGAGAAGGTGATTCCAGTACCTGGTTGACTGGGAGGGTTATGGCCTGGAGGAGAGGTGCTGGGTCTTCGCTAGGGCTATCCTGGACCCAGGCCTCATCTCTGAATTCCAACGCCGGCACCACGCTCAACCAGGTATCCGTCCAGGTAGGACGCCAGGTGGTGTCCCTGGGGGGGGGGGGTATTTATACCTGTGTTCTGTTTGTCTGTTGCCAGATCGTATTGTTTGTCAAATCAACCAGCGTTTTGTCTCAGCTGATGGTATATAGTATGTAGTATATACTCATTAAGTATGTAGTAAACAGTATGTTGGTATGGGTATTCAAACACAGCTTGGGTATGTGAGTATGTTGATAAAATGTGTACGTATGCTTTGATGGCAGGTTGGAAACCTGTTATCAAAATGGATGTTGTTGGGGTAGTGGGCCAACATTTTTCATTGGGAAGAAATAGTAAAGGAGGTTTTGAGAGTGGAATACAATTCCGCTCACTTTGCAGCCGTGCGTGTGGTTAATATGGTCACAGTGAAAGCCACCCTGTTTTAGGTGTGGGGCTGTTGGTCATTGGAAAAGTGAGTTTAGTGGGGCAATAGTGTTCGAAATTGTTTAAATTTATGACAGGAAAAGTATTATATTTAGTGGTTAAACGGGCAGACTACGATTTTGGGGTTGAATAATCCTTGTGAGAATCAAAGACCGTGTATATTAGGTAACATATTCAAATTGGCATGATATATGGGCGAGAGCACAAATTATGTTTACAAATAATCCAACTTTGTATCACGCTGCATTTAAATAATCGCTAAAGGGTGTAAATATGAGGGTTCTGTGTTGGAACAGTATGTAGTGAATTTTTTTGCCGTAAAAAGACAAAGAAACTCATATGCCAGACATCACCACATTAGTAAACTATTTGACAGAGCAGGGTCACAAGGCATCATATGGGAAAGTACAACCAGCGAAACAAGCGATTACATATTTGGGGGTTTCGATTTTGGAAGTCACGAAGCACATTACACGTGATCAAGTAGGAACAATATGTTCTTTGGCACAACCAAACACTCCTCGCAGATGCAGGAAAACCCTAGGGGTTTTTAATCTCGTGAGACATTTTGTTTGGTCTTATTCTGAAACAGATTTATAGAATTGACGAAAGGGAGGAGGGGTGACAAGAAATTAGATTGGAGTTAATATTGTGAGTAATTGTTTGTGTAGTTTTTAAAAGCAATTGTGTTAGGCGACTGGATTGGGGTTGCCAAACCTAAAATAACCTTTTTATAAAACGATTAATGAGTGGAGGGAGGACAGTGGCCTCCCTGTGAACAGAAGTTATCATGTTTGTTTTGACTGTAATTAAAAAATAAAATTAACCTGGTAAAGTGACGTTAGAAGGAAAGATAGAGGTAGAGATTGTAGAGGGAAACAAGTGAGAGTGGAAGAGGAATGTACTGGGTGATGGTGATTGAGAGGGCTTCTGAGTTAAAGGAAACAGAGATGTAGACTAGTGAAGGTAACATTGTAAATGGGAAGTAAATATCACCATTCTTGGTGATGGTTGATTGCTTCATTTTTGCAAATCTTATAAATTGTTGTTTGAAAGAATCTGGAGTCTCTCTTCCTGTAGAATTTCTCTCACAGGACACGGTGCACCATAGCTCCACAGCCCCTCTGTGCTGTGAGCGAATGCATAGCAGCATCAAAGGGATGGGTATGTATGTCCGTCCTCATTAGCTGTGTGAGGGGTGCTACAGTTGAAGTCGGAAGTTTACATACACTTAGGTTGGAGTCATTAAAACTCGTTTTTCAACCACTCCACAAATTTCTTGTTAACAAACTATAGTTTTGGCAAGTCGGTTAGGACATCTACTTTTTGCATTACACAAGTAATTTTTCCAACAATTGTTTACAGACATATTTCACTGTATCACAATTCCAGTGGGTCAGACGTTTACATACACTAAGTTGACTGTGCCTTTAAACAGCTTGGAAAATTCCAGAAAATGATGTCATGGCTTCAGAAGCTTCTGATAGGCTAAATTATGTAATTTGAGTCAATTGGAGGTGTTTCTGTACAGCACTTTGCATCAGCTGATGTAAGAAGGGCTATATAAATACATTTGATTTGATTTGATTTGAATTGGAGGTGTACCTGTGGATGTATTTGAAGGCCTACCTTCAAACTCAGTGCCTCTGCTTGACATCATGGGAAAATAAAAAAAAAATCAGCCAAGACCTCAGAAAAAAAATTGCAGACCTCCACAAGGTCTGGTTCGTCCTTGGGAGCAATTTCAAACACCTGATGGTACCACGTTCATCTGTACAAACAATAGTACGCAAGTATAAACACCATGGGACCACGCAGCCGTCATACCGCTCAGGAAGGAGACGCATTCTGTCTCCTGGAGATGAACGTACTTTGGTGCGAAAAGTGCAAATCAATCCCAGAACAACAGCAAAGGACCTTGTGAAGATGCTGGAGGAAACGGGTACAAAAGTATCTATATCCACATTAAAACGAGTCCTATATCGACATAACCTGAAAGGCCGCTCAGTAAGGAAGAAACCACGGCTCCAAAACCGCCATAAAAAAAGCTAGACTACGGTTTGCAACTGCACATGGGGACAAAGTTCGTACTTTTTGGGGAAATGTCCTCTGGTCTGATGAAACAAAAATAGAACTGTTTGACCATAATGACCATTGTTATGTTTGGAGGAAAAAGGGGGAGGCTTGCAAGCCAAAGAACACCATGATGAAGCACGGGTGTGGCAGCATCATGTTGTGGGGGTGCCTTGCTGCAGGAGGGACTGGTCCACTTCACAAAATAGATGGCATCATGAGGTAGGAAAATGATATGGATATATTGAAGCGACATCTCAAGACATCAGGCAGGAAGTTAAATCTTGGTCGCAAATGGGTCTTCCAAATGGAGTTAGACTCCAAGCATACTTTCAAAGTTGTGGCAAAATGGCTAAAGTACAATAAAGTCAAGGTATTGGAGTGGCCATCACAAAGCCCTGACCTCAATCCTATAGAAAATTTGTGGGCAGAACTGAAAAAGCATGTGCGAGCAAGGAGGTCTACAAACCTTATTCCGCTACACCAGCTCTGTCAGGAGGAATGGGCCAAAATTCACCCAACGTATTGTGGGAAGCTTGTGGAAGGCTACCCGAAATGTTTGACCCAAGTTAAACAATTTAAAGGCAATGCTACCAAATACTATTTGAGTGTATGTAAACTTCTGACTCACTGGGAATGTGAGGAAAGAAATAAACGCTGAAATAAATAAATCTATTATTCTGACATTTCACATTTTTAAAATAAAGTGGTGATCCTAACTGACCTAAGACAGGGAATTTTTACTAGTATTAAATGTCGGGAATTGTGTAAAACTGAGTTTTAATGTCTTTGGCTATGGTGTATGTAAACTTCTGACTTCAACTGTATATTGCTGCGGATTACTGCTCCCTCCTCTGAGAGCACTGGGCCTGTCATGACCGCTCTCTCTCTCCATCTGTCTCTTTCCCTCGACCTCTCCTTTCTTCCTTTCCCTCTCTCTTACTCTCTTTCACTCTCTCTCTCTGCATTACTATGCATTGTTCCCCACTGGCCTCCGTTTAGATATTTAGAATAAACACATTATAGTGAATAGGGGTTAATAGATTCATCCTGGCAGGATGGTCAACAGTTGGGTTTGCATTATGCTCCTTCGGTACTGTACCATTTCTCTTTGAATAGTATGTTATATTTAAGTTTCCTTATTTTAAGTATTAAGTACTATACAGTGCTAGTGTTTGTTTATGATTTAATCTGCCTAGAGCAGTGTTTTCCAACTTAAATTGCCTAGTAATCTAGCAGTTAAGCCACACAGTGTGTCAATTATGGCTTAACTGGCATGGGTTGTGATTTGCTTCAACTGCAACAGTAATTCTCAGGATCCTCACTGCACATGTTGATGCTATCTATCACTCATATTGACCTCTACCTCAGCTAGAAGCATCACATCAGCACACTACTGCTATGTGTGGAATCGCAATTACACTGTGCACAGAGACAGAATATATTGGGTAACTGCAACTCTAAATCATTACACTTTAATTGGATTTGAGTTGTACTCTTTCTCTGGGTTATTTTTGCTGAAAAAACTGAATCACTTCACATCAGCCTGGGTATGTCGACCATTGAGTGAGTGAATGGAATTCCAGCACCGCTTGTCTCCCACTCGGAGCGTTAATGAGTGAGCGGAATTCGCCTGTCACTCTGGAATTGGAGCATGCACACAACAATGGCCTGTCCCAGACGAGCTCGGAGCAGGAGGCCATCAATTTGCCTCCTCTCCCGTGGAGCTCGGCATTCAGTAGAGCGTTCCTTATTCAGTGAAAGTATTCACAGCTAAACTATGTACACTAAAATCTGCTCAGTGTCTCCGACTTCCCTCGCCACAAATCAGTTGATTATCAAATGGAGTTTGCTCTGCTGTTCCACTTCATTGGCACAACCATCCATCTCCGGACTTTACAAAATGTCAACCATTTGAAAGAATAAAGTTAAGAGTAGTTGATCACTCTTTTGTCGTGGAGAATGTTCCTGATGCATCAGGAAATTCAAATGAGTGTCGTGAGCAGTTCTCATTGGGATCAGGGCATGCTCAAACGCTAGGCATAGGTCCTATTACCGCAACATTCAAATGTAAAACAAATATCTGAAATGCAGTCATACACATCAACAACCATTGTTTTATATAGCTTAATAACACAAGCCTGTGACATACAGTACGTGTCTAGTGTATCCTAAGGTTACGAATTAACTCAAAATTGAGTTCAATCGTGGCCTGGGGTGGTGGCCTAGCATTTACGGTTGCTGCCTTTAGTGCTCACAAATAGGCCTAAAGTGTTGATGTGGGTTTGATTCTGGCCCACGCCCTTCTGGCACAAATAACTAAATTGACTTGATGTAGTTACACATTTCAAATGTGGACAGTTCAGTGTTAATTACCCCCAATCATGATAAGAAATGACCATACCAGACAATTTTGGATAACATAAATAGGAAACAAATAAAATAATAACAGTCAGTAGGCAACATTCGTTTTCATTCATACTGTCACGCCTGCTCCCGCTCCCCCTCCCAGGCGCTCGAAGGCGCCAGGCTCCCCAGCATTACTCACTCCTGCCACCATCAGTACGCCCACCTGCCTTCCCCCGTCATGCGCATCAGCAATTATTGGACTCACCTGGACTCAATCACCTGGGTCATTACCTCCCCTTTATCTGTCTGTTCCCAACTCTGTTCCCTGCTTCAGGATTAAAGTTAGTTTGTCTTTGCATACATGGTTCTGACGCTGTCTCTGTCCTGTTTGATGTCTGTTCCATATTAAATGTTCTACTCCCTGTACCTGTGTCTCTTCTCCAGCATCGGTCCTTACAGAATCCTGAATCCATGTCTTAGGTCTCTCTTTATGTAGTGTTGTCTCTTGTCATGGTGTGTGTTTTGTCCTATATTTATATATTTAAATATGTATTTTTTTTAATCCCAGCCCCCGTCCCCGCAGGAGGCCTTTTGCTTTTTGGTAGGCCGTCATTGTAAATAAGAATCTGTTCTTAACTGACTTGCCTAGTTAAATAATGGTTAAATAAAGCCATCATGCAAAGCATCGGGGAGTGCTGGCTTTCCGGTTGGTGGTGACGTCGGGTCCGGGGGCCGCCGCCGATGGAACCGGGGGTGCCTAAACCAGCTCGTCGGGCTTCCACACCCTAGCTGGCTCAAGAGGTTTTCTTGTACCGGTTGGCTCGGCAGGCGCCCATCCCACCCCTCAGCCGGATCGCCAGGGTTTTACGCCTCAGCCGGCTCGCCAGGTGTCTACGCTTCAGCCGTCTCATCAGGTTCCCACGTTCCAGCGGGATCATCAGGTTGTCACACCTCAGCCGGTTCGCCAGGCTCCCACGCCCCTGCCGGTTCATCAGGCTATCACGCCCCAGCCGGCTGGTCCAGCACCCAGGCCTCGGCCAGCCCGCCAGGCTCGCTCAGGTGGGACGCCGGGTGGACCCCCAAGAGGGGGGGGGGGGGGGGGTGTACTGTCATGCCTGCTCCCATTCCCCCTCCCTGGCGCTCAATGGCGCCAGGCTCCCCAGCATTACTCACTCCTGCCACCATCAGTACGCACACCTGCCTTCCCCGTCACATGCATCAGCAATTATTGGACTCCTGTATCACCTGTGTCTTTACCTCACCTATATCTGTCTGTTCCCAACTCTGTTCCCTGCTTCAGGATTAATGTTTGTTTGTCTTTGCATACATGGTTCTGACGCTGTCTCTGTCCTGTTTGATGTATGTTCCATATTAAATGTTCTACTCCCCGTACCTGCTTCTCTTCTCCAGCATCGGTCCTTACACATACAAAATGGCGGGTAAGTTGCCACAATAGATTTGCTGTGGTAAATGAGGAAATACTTTATTTTTATTCTACGGAATGCTTGTCAAATAGATACATTGCCCCTAGTCTGTTAAAAAAAGGACCCTGGATGCTTCTGTGTGTCGCTTTGAATGGGAGTCTGTTGGATGACTGGTGTGGTGTAGTTGTTGAGCGACTTCACTGCAAGTATATTGTATGTTTTGGATATTCAATTTTTTTTAAGTTTAAAAAAAAAGACTAAGTTGTTGTGACAATACCAACCAGAGGGCGAATATATCTTGAAAGACTTTGGTCGCAAGAAGGACACCGACATAATCTTTTAGGGGGCGGTAATGAGGTGACCAATAATGGTTGCAATTGAGATCAACGGTGTGCGTGAATTTAGTGTGTATCAAATCTTTTTTTTACGAGACATCATCTGGCGATAATAAGGATGGTGCCTTTTTAGGTAGAATTTCTAGGCAGGACATCAAAATTGGCATGTCCCAATCCCATGGAGGCTATCCCATAGCACAGCGAATAAAAAAAAATAAAAAAATGAATTAATGGCCGACAGAAGTCCCCGCTTGGGATAAGATTTCCAGAAGAATAAGGAATAACTTCAAAATGCAAGTATAACATTTATATATTCAACAAATTATGTTAAAATGTTCAACAAATTACTTTCATATGAATTGTGAATTCCAATTTTTTGTAACTGGTGTTTATCAGCCCGTTGCCAAGCTAGCTAGCTAACACGTCAGATGCGAAAACTAGCTAGCATGCGATCTCTTCCTGCTTATCGGCTGTTTAGAGATTACCAAATAATCATAGATTCAGCAATGTGTCAATTATGAAGACCCGGACAGTTTTTAAATCATGATTTGGTGAACTTGTTAGCCAGCGAGAGACATATTGTTTTACCTCATTTGTTTTCAAGGACTAAATCAAATCAAATTTTATTTGTCACATACAAATGGTTAGCAGATGTTAATGAGAGTGTAGCGAAATGCTAAAGTGGCCACCTGATCGTGTTTCACTCCATTGCATTGACTTGGCAGGACAAAATAGTCCTGCCGACTTGTTTGGAGGTAAGGTATTTTAACGAAAAATGTATTCTAATGAAAAATGTAGGAAATGGTACCAGCTGTGTTCTGGTCAATCTAGGCTTGCTAGCCTGCCAAGTTATTTGTGCATTCTGTGGGATGAGTCTCTTTTGCTAGCTAGCTGCATGAAGTGTCTGTTTACCTAGCTAACGTTAGCTAACTTTATTTAGCCACTCCTTACCCTATTGTGTTGCACCATTGAGGTTGGTGTTACTAGTTAAAATTAGAGGCTGTTATTCTACTCTTAGTGTAAACAACCTGATCAAGCCTACAAATATGCAAAACTGTTACAAAACAATTGCACATTAATAAAGGTAGTTGTGGCTTCAGCAACTTGATCCAGCACTGAAATTTGAGCAGTGAGGTTAATGTCTCCCTCCTTGTCTCTTCTTGCTCCAGGTTGGAGGACATCCCACCCCGACACAAGGACATCCCACCCTGACACCCTGCTCTCCAGCGGCTAGATGTTCTTTACTATTCGGCCATCAGATTTGCCACTAATGCTCCTTATAGGACACATCACTGCACTCTATACTCCTCTGTAAACTGGTCATCTCTGTATACCTGTCGCAAGACCCACTGGTTGATGCTTATTTATAAACCCTCTTAGGTCTCACTCCCCCCTATCTGAGATTTCTACTGCAGCCCTCATCCTCCACATACAACACCCGTTCTGCCAGTCACATTCTGTTAAAGGTCCCCAAAGCACACACATCCCTGGTCGCTCCTCTTTTCAGTTCGCTGCAGCTAGCAACTGGAACGAGCTGCAACAAACACTCAGACTGGACAGTTTTATCTCAATCTCTTCATTCAAAGACTCAATCATGGACACTCTTACTGACAGTTGTGGCTGCTTTTGTGATGTATTGTTGTCTCTACCTTCTTGCCCTTTGTGCTGTTGACTGTGCCCAATAATGTTTGTACCATGTTTTGTGCTGCTACCATGTTGTGTTGCTAACATGCTGTGTTGTCATGTGTTACTGCCTTGATATGTTGTTGTCTTAGGTCTCTCTTTATGTAGTGTTGTGTTGTCTCTTTTGTTGTGATGTGTGTTTTGTCCTATATTTATATTGTATTTATTTATTTAAATCCCAGGCCCCCGTCCCCGCAGGAGGCCTTTTGCCTTTTGGTAGGCCAACATTGTAAATAAGAATCTGTTCTTAACTGACCTGCCTAGTTAAATAAAGGTAAAATAAAAAAAAGATGTAAATCACTTGTTGTGAACCTCCTAGCCACCAGTGCTCATGCCTGCTTGCCTTGGACCGCTCATTTGTAATGAGCTAAACAAAAGGCAAGCAACAAGTGACTCTGTAGATAGCTAACGTTACATGATTGTCAGTAATAGTGAATCAATTGAGATAGCTTTGCCCATTCAGCAAGAGCCCGCTATGCTGCATCTCTTTTAGTTGGCAACTAGAACAAATGTCATGTAGCTAAGTATCTCAAGTCATTTTTGTGTTACTCTTAGATAACCACATTAAGCTAACGCTAGACAACGCACACTACTAGACAGCTTCAGCACAATTGGCGTTGTAAGACCATAACACTTGATAAAATTCACAGCTTAATTTATCTCCAAAAATAATGCAACTATCCATCATGTCACTCACTAAAAAGCTACACAGTTTAATGCAACTTCATATCCAAATTCTGGAAAATGCACGTTATGGATGGGAATGTTTTGTTTTGATGAGGATTCCATCTCTATCGTTCTTCCTTCTCTCGCGCGCCTTTACTTATCACAAGGAACAAACGAACTCTGACCAATCAGCGTGGCTTTGAATGTTGCTAGGTTTCTCGTGGGCGTGGTTTTGCACCAAGTTTGGCATGGATAAAAAGGACACCACCAGGCTAATCACCGTATCCTGGTGATAGATATAAATAGAGTCACCCATGTTATTGTTTATCATGCAGATTTGTCAGGACATTGTAACTTATGAAGCTCATTCTAAAATACAGACATGATTTCTGTCCCAGGGAATAGCATTGTGTGCAAGTCTTCAATTTAGACCACAATTAGTTGAATTAGGTGTTAGTGATGGGCTGGAACAAAAACCTGTAAACTTCTGTCCTGTGTATAAAAAAAACCTGTGGCTGTCATGACTAAATGTGCCCTCATGTACTGAACAAGCTTACACCTACACCACCCGATGTCACAGGAAGGCCAAAAAGATCATCAAGGACAACAACCACCCGAGCCACTGCCTGTTCACAAGGTCAGTACAGGTGCATCAACGCGGGGACCGAGAGACAGAAGCTGTTTTTCAATCTCAAGGCCAGCAGACTGTTAAACAGCCATCACTAACATTGAGTGGCTGCTGCCAATATACTTACTCAACTATAGCCACTTTAATAATGGAAAAATTGATGTAATAAATGTATCACTAGCCACTTTAAACAATGCCACTTTATATAATGTTTACATACCCTACATTACTCATCTCATATGTATATACTGTACTCTATACCATCTACTGCATCTTGCCTATGCCGTTCGGCCATCACTCATTCATATATTTTTATGTACATATTCTTATTAATTCCTTTACACATGTGTGTATAAGGTAGTTGTTGTGAAATTGTTAGGTTAGATGACTTGTTAGATATTACTGCATTGTCGGAACTAGAAGCACAAGCATTTCGCTGTGCTCGCATTAACATTTGATTTGATTTGAATGTTGGAGGTTAATCTCCTTGAGATGTCCCTCAATTATGAATGACTTATTTTGTACAATGGACTGTGTTTTAAGGACTCATGCACAGATACAAGAAAACCAAAACAAATTTTAAAATTTACTCAAAATGACAAGTGTTGATGTCTCCACATGTTTCTGGTTTTGAGGCATCAATATTATTACAATGCTGTATTGATTTCATAGAATATACACTGAGTGTACCAAACATTAGGGACGCCTGCTCTTTCCATGACATAGACTGACCAGGTGAATCCAGGTAAAAGCTATGATCCCTTATTGATGTCACCTGTTAAATCCACTTCATTCAGTCTAGATGAAGAGGAGGAGACAGGTTAAAGAAGGATTTTTAAGTCTTGAGACATGGATGGATTGTGTGTGTGCCATTCAGAGGATGAATGGGTAAGACAAAATATTTAAGTGCCTTTGAACGGGGTATGGTAGTAGCCTTGAGTTTGAGTGTATCAAGAATTGCAACGCTGCTGGATTTTTCACACTCAATAGATTGGTTAAGTAATAACAGAATGCTACAACATTAGTTTCCATTCATAGAAAGGGTAAAAATGATTGCCCAGCGAACTTGTGATGCTCGAAGCCAAAGCGTGCCGTGCAGACCACTGCACTACGGCATTTCACAATGCACTAGAAAGCTGTGACAATACTTGATGACGCTTGGTGGTATGAGGTCAGATGGTTTGCAGAGCCTTCCCCAAACCATAGCCCCCTGGGTATGGTACTATGTTGTATAGCCTACAAACACTGCTTCCAGCTGCTCCCTGGCGGTGATTACACATTTGAAATATTTATTAAAATCCTCCTGCTGCAGGATTATTTTCCTCCTGCGACAAATGGGTCATATTAAAATCCGACATCTGTATACAGATCCCCTGCTGGCTCCAACCTTATGTTCTCTCCTAGTTTGGCATATAATATGTCAGTCATAGTCGGTCTGACACATCATGATTTTCTGTCCAGTCTGCCCACATACTGTATGTCATTGTATCCCTTTCTGTTAGTATAATACCTTTCATAGCTACAAAGACAGGGCCGAGACTGAGTCAGACAGAGGCCATGCAGGGTTTCTTTCTCATTGACCTATGGGGGTTCTGATGAGAAGTGTGTGGTGCACAGAACGGCTCTATTGGCCCCCTCTGTACCTGCAGAGGACAATCAGACACAGACACAGCCACTTCCTTGGCTAAATGAATGTCTGCATGTATTTAGTATCTCTGTATGTCTGTCTGTCTGTGTGTGTGTATTTCTCTCTTTCTCTGCAAATTGAAATGTATCTCCTTTCAGGTATCATTATTCTCTTCACACAGTGCCTCTTTACTGTTGTACACACAATGTTCACCATATCCCCCTAATCCGATTTACAGCCTATTTATGTGCCTTTATAAAAGTTTTTAGGCTGCTGTTTGGCATGATTAGTTGGGTATCCCTCCATTCAGAGTGGATCTGTGGGACCAGGAGATGAGATCAGTGGACTGACAGAGGCAGACCAACAGAGAGACGGGCTCTACTGAGTCTCCTCAACCCAGTCATCCTCTCAACTACATTATTCCAACATGTTTATGGCTGGCTTAGCTCACTCCACTAATTTCTGTCCTTTCAGCCACTGCTCTCTCTGCTCTGTGGCGATGAAGCAAAACTCTACAACAAACAATACCACACAACAAACAAAAAACATACCAGGGATTTTCCATCAAATCAATTATCCTCCGTTCCAGTGCACTCACAGCTTTCAGGCCTGATTGTGCAGGTGAGCTAGAGGGATAGAGGGATTACGCACCGTGGCGTGGAACAAGACAGAGTGAAAAGAGGGATGTTAAGAGATAAGTCACAGACAGGGAAGGAACATCACCAATATTCAGGCCCCTTGTCACAGATAGAACTCTCCTTCAATCAGTGTTGCATTTAAAGCCCCATTAGGTCATATGGTGTGTACCACTGGTGGTTTAGTTAATAACAGTCGATTAAATTAGGCTCTTCAGGTCAGGCTTTGTGTGAAAGCTCAGCGCAGGTTATTGCCCTCTGTAGTAACTAGCCTTTCTGTCATTAGCTGCAGAAGGGATTAAGATGGGAGAGGTAGAGTAGCTGAGCCAGGGGGGGTTCTCTGCACTGCGGTTAGTTGATTCCACTCTAACTCTTGATGCCACTCTAACTCTTTTAATAGAGTGTGTGTGTGTGTGTGTGTGTGTGTGTGTGTGTGTGTGTGTGTGTGTGTGTGTGTGTGTGTGTGTGTGTGTAATGGTGCCACAGTGCCATTTGCAGGGGGTTTACATTAATTAACAGTTGATAGTAGAGAAGGTAATTAATAGCTTGCTGTGTTTGTAATTACCTAACAGCACCTGTCCCCCTTATGCACCGCCAGGTGAATGGACTCCTCACCATGCAATGCCTCTCATTTTCCCAAAGACAGACTATAGGGGCATGAGTTATACTTTTAAATTGCTTTTGTGTGAGACGATTTACCAATTTAGAGAGTATAGCGATCAGATTGGGAGAATTGGAGATTGAGAGAAAGAGATTGTAAGTAAGGATCTGGAAATTAATTGCAACTGGATATAAAAAGATTTCTCTCTTGGCTAAATCTAGAGATGGCTCTTACATATCTTTTGGCTGTCACGTCTGCTCCCGCTCTTCCCCCCCTGGCGCTTGAGGGCGCCAGGCTGTCCTGACTCACGAACTCCTATCATCCATTACACACACCTGCCTTCCCTCGTCACGAACATCAGCAATATTGGACTCACCTGGACTCACTCATCACCTGTTATTCCCCTATATTTGTCAGTTCCCCAGTTCTGTTCCCCGCTTCTGCATTGATTGTTTTTTGTCTGTATTATTAGTTTGCTGACGCTGTTCTTGTCTCGTTCCATGTCCGTTCTTTATTAAATGTTTGACTCCCCGTACCTGCTTCGTTTCTCCAGCGTCATCCATGTGACAGAATGCAGAAGCCAACACACGAAGCATCGGAGAGTACCCGGCGTTCCGGTTGGTATGGTGGCATCGGCTCTGGGTCGCCACCGATGGAACCGGGGGTGCCTAGCCAGCTCGTTGGGCTTCCACGCCCTGGCTGGCTCGAGAGATTTCCTTTCCTCGGTTGGCTCTGCGGCTTCCCATCCCACGTCACACTCCACCGGATCTTCGGGCTCCCTCTCTGCAACGAGATCGACAGGCGTCTTGCCTCAGCCAGATAGTCGGGCTTCCATGCCTCAGCCGGCTCGCCAGGCTCTCACGCTCCTGCCGGTTCGTTGGGCTTCCACGCCCCAACCGGCTTGCCCAGCGCTCATGTCTCTGCCGGTTTGCCATGGTGGGATGCCAGGTAGCACATTAGAGGGGGGGTACTGTCACGTCTGCTCCCGCTCTTCCGCGCCAGGCTGCCCTGCATCACGCACTCCTATCATCCATTACGCACACCTGCCTTCCCTCGTCACGCGCATCAGCAATATTGGACTCACCTGGACTCACTCATCACCTGTTATTACCTCCTCTATATTTGTCACTTCCCCAGCTCTGTTCCCCGCTTCTGCATTGATTGTTTTTTTGTCTGTATTAGTAGTTTGCTGACGCTGTTCCTGACTTGTTCCATGTTCGTTCTTTATTAAATGTTTGACTCCCCGTACCTGCTTCGTCTCTCCAGCGTCATCCATGTGACATTGGCTGCCCTTACTGACCCCTTGGCTGTCTGTCTGTTTGTTTCTCACTGAAATGAACCTCGAGTGCATGCGCGACACCTTTAATTTGATATTTGTGAAAAAGTGCAGCACTTTAGGGTGGGTCCTGGGTGGGGATTCAGGAAGGCAGACAAAGAGACAGAGGGATTGGTGGCCAGAGCTGTTGAGTCAGCAGCTGGCAGGGAAGAGAGAATGAGAGATAAACCTCAGAGACTGTGTTTCATTAGCTTAGCCATTACTCACCACGGCTGCTATTACTCTGCTATAACCTCTCTGCCTGCCTCTGTCTCTGGGCTCCTGTCAAATACAGAGAGGTAGGGAAGAGGTAGAAAAGGACAGGGGTTAGGAGTAAGAGGAAGATTAGAGGTACAGGAAAGAGAAATCTGATTAGGAGAAGGGTTAGGAGAGGTAAGAAAGGTTAAAATGAGAGTAGAAGGTTTAGTAGGGTTGTAAAGCTACTGGTAGTTTACCAAAGTTACCAGAATCTTCAGTAATTTTGGTAATTAACCTGTTTGGGCTGCAGGGGCAGTATTGAGTAGCCGGATAAAAGGTGCCCATTTCAAACGGCCTCCTACTCAATTCTTGCTGGTACAATATGCATATTATTATTACTATTGGATAGAAAACACTCTCTAGTTTCTAAGACCGTTTGAATTATATCTGTGAGTAAAACAGAACTCCTTTTGCAGCAAACTTCCTGACAGGAAGTGGAAAATCTGAAATCGATGTTCTCTTCTAGGGGCTGCCTAATTAAAGTCCTTGTTATTTATTCGTTTAGATGCACTTCATACGTCTTCCACCAGATGTCGTCAAGGAGTGAGAGAAGAAATGGAGTGAATAACTTGATCTGGGCTCGTATAATAGCTCTTTGTATGACGTGTCACCAGTTTCCTGTTTTCTGGAGAGCGTGTCAAGGGACCTGGATTTGCCTTCTGATAAGCTGTCGTTATGGACGACTAATATCTCTGGCTTTGATTTTATTTGATACATGTGACAATATCATCGTAAAGTATGTTTTTTCAATATAGTTTAATCAGATTATTGAAATTTTTTCGGGAGTTTTGCCGTGTTCCGTTCTCTTCCGTTTGTTGACATGGAGAGATTCGCGCCTATTGGCAAGTGTGCTTGCTAAAACGAGAGGGAAAAAGGCCGTTCTAAATCCAAACAACGATTGTTCCCGACAAAGGACCCCTTGTACAATATTCTGATGAAAGATCAGCAAGAGTAGGACCCATTTTATGATGCTATTTCATATATCTGTCGAACATGTTGTGCTAGTCGTTTGCGCCCAGCTTTTGGGTACTCTCTCGCTATACCTAAGCTGGATGTCGTAATGAAGTTATTTTTAGAATTCTAACACGCCGATTGCATTAAGAACTAGTGTATCTATCATTTCCTATACAACATGTATTTTTTAGTTATGTTTATGAATAGCTATTTGGTCAGAATATGTGTGTCAGAAAAAGTGTCAGAAAAATATCCGGACGTTGTGGGAAAAAGATGCTACGTTAGCACAATGTATAACCGCTGATTTCAGCTCTAAATATGCACATTTTCGAACAAAACATAAGTGTATGTATAACCTGATGTTATAGGACTGTCATCTGATGAAGCTTACCTAGGTTAGTCAAAAATTATATATCTTTTGCTGGTTTGTTACGATCGCTAACTTTTGCTACTGGGAAATGGTTTGTGTTTCTGGCTATTGTGGTACGCTAATATAACGCTATATTGTGTTTTCGCTGTAAAACACTTAAGAAATCGGAAATATTGGCTGGAATCAAAAGATGCCTGTCTTTCATTTGCTGTACACTATGTATTTTTCAGAAATGTTTTATGATGAGTATTTAGGTATTTGATGTTGGTGTCTGTAATTATTCTGGCTGCTTTCGGTGCAATTTCTGATTGTAGCTGCAATGTAAACTATGATTTATACCTGAAATATGCACATTTTTCAAACAAAACATAGATTTATTGAATAACATGTTATAAGACTGTCATCTGATGAAGTTGTTTGTTGGTTAGTTTGGTTGGTTCTTGGTTAGTTAGGTTCGCTTTGTGCATGCTACCTGTGCTGTGAAAAATGTCTGTCCTTTTTTGTATTTGGTGGTGAGCTAACATAAATATACGTGCTGTTTTAGCTGTAAAACATTTTAAAAAATCGGACATGCTGGCTGGATTCACAAGATGTGTACCTTTCATTTGCTGTATTGGACTTGTTAATGTGTGAAAGTTAAATATTTCTAAAAAATATATTTTGAATTTCGCGCCCTGCACTTGAAGTGGCTGTTGTCATATTGTGGCTGGCCTCGGGCTTGCAGCCAGAAGAAGTTAACAGAGAATCTATGGCAATCAATGGTTACTTTGGTAATTTATACTTGATTAACTTTAAAAAATGTATTCATACAAAACTGTTCGAAAGTTTGGGGTCACTTAGAAATGTCCTTGTTTTTGAAAGATTAGCACATTTTCTGTCCATTAAAATTACATCAAATTGATCAGAAATACAGTCTAGGCATTGTTAATGTTGTAAATTACTATTGTAGCTGGAAACGGCTGATTTTGTTTTTATGGAATATCTACATAGGCGTACAGAGACCCATTATCAGCAACCATCACTCCTGTGTTCCAATGGCAAGTTGTGTTAGCTAATCCAAGTGTATCACTTTAAAAGGCTAATTGATCATTAGAAAACCCTTTTGCAATTAAGTAGCACAACTGAAAAATGTTGTTCTGATTAAAGAAGCAATAAAACTGGCCTTTACTAGTTGAGTATCTGGAGCTTCAGCGTTTTTGGGTTCGATTACTCAAAATGGCTAGAAACAAAAACCTTTCTTCTGAAACTCGTCAGTCTATTCTTGTTCTGAGAAATTTAGGCTATTCCATGCGAGAAGTTGCCAAGAAACTGAAGATCTGGTACAACGCTATGTACCTTCACAGAACAGTGCAATCTGTCTCTAACCAGAATAGAAAGAGGAGTGGGAGGCTCCGGTGCACAACTGAGCAAGACGTCAAGTACATTAGAGTGTTTCAACTGGCAGCTTCATTAAATAGTACCCGCAAAACACCAGTCTCAACTTCAATAGTGAAGAGGTTTTCTAATGATCAATTAGCCTTTTAAAACTTGGATTAGCTAACATAACGTGCCATTGGAACACAGGAGTGATGGTTGCTAATAATGGGCCTCTGTACGCCTATGTAGATATTCTTAAAAATCTGCAGTTTCCAGCACAATAGTCATTTACAACACTAACAATGTCTACACTGTATTTCTGATCAATTTGAAGGGATCGGACCAAGACGCAGCGTATTCCGTGTTCAACATATTTAATGACAGACGAAAAGTGAACACTTACAAAACTACAAAATAACAAACGTGGCTTACCGATACAGTCCTTTCTGGTGCAGACAAAACACAGAGACAGGAAACAACCACCCACAAAATCCCAACACAAAACAAGCCACCTATATATGATTCTCAATCAGGGACAACGATTGACAGCTGCCTCTGAGAACCATATTAGGCCGAACACAGAAACAGACAAACTAGACACACAACATAGAATGCCCACCCAGCTCACATCCTGACCAACACTAAAACAAGCAAAACACATAAGGACTATGGTCAGGACGTGACAATTTTTTATATCTTTGTCCATATTGTCCATGAGTTTCTAGTCGATAGACCATATGGTTCAAGAGAAAATAGCCTAATTAATGACAAAATAATCTACTCAACAATTGTATTATTTTCAAGTACCTCTGCAACTCTTCCAACTATTTACTTTTTTCCACAACTGCCACCAGTTTGACTCGAACACGGAACCCAAACCGGCTGCGCGCGTGCGCCATCGTGCGCTATTTTGCATAAATGTATTTTGTCCCCCTACACCAAACGCAATCACGACACGCAGGTTAAAATATCAAAACAAACTCTGAACCAATGACATTCATTTGGGGACAGGTCGAAAAGCATTAAATATGTATGGCAATTTAGCTAGTTAGCTTGCACTTGCTAGCTAATTTGTCCTATTTAGCTAGCTTGCTGTTGCTAGCTAATTTGTCCTGGGATATAAACATTGAGTTGTTATTTTACCTAAACTGCACAAGGTCCTCTACTCCGCCAAATTAATCCACACAAATAACGGCCAACCGAATCGTTTCTAGTCATCTCTCCTCCTTCCAGGCTTTTTCATCTTTGAACTTATATGGTGATCGGCATCTAAACTTTCAAAGTATTACCACGACTACCGCAAAACAGTTCGTCTTTCAATCACCCACGTGGGGATTAACAATGAGGAGATGGCACGTGGGTACCTGCTTCTATAAACCAATGAGGAGATTGGAGAGGCAGGACTTTCAGCGCAATCTGCATCAGAAATAGGAATGACTTCTATTTTAGCCCTTGGCAACGCAGACGTCGTTGGCGCGCACGAGCAGTGTGGGTGCAATAATTGAATAACATGGATTTCAAAATGTATTTTGCTACGCTCGCGTGCGCGACGTGTCCAGTCTGGTCAGCATGTTAAACATTGAAAACAAATACATACTGACAGAGCAAAATAAATGACTGTAAAAAGATATATAAAGGATATTTCGTACTGAAATTCTCATATTAAACACCAATGGTATTTACTAAGTTGATGGTTTATATTTAGAATAATGTTTATATTGTTTAATATATTCTACATGTGTTAAGGCCACATGGAGGGACAGAGATAATTAGACACCTGTACAAATCTGAAGTGCCAAAAAGGGCACTGTAATAGTAATAGATTACATAAAATCCTAGAAAGATACCAAAATTCTGCTAGTTTACTGGTTTACTGGTACTGTTTCCAATATTATACCCTCCCTTTGCAACCCTAAGTAGTAGTAGTAAGAAGAGTAAGATTAGAAGTGGGAGGAGAGGGGAATGATTTAGAGAGGTTGTAGAGGTATGAGGGGAGAGGTGAGGTCAGGAGAAGAGGATGAGCAAAAGGAAGGAGACATTATGACAGATGAGAGATCATTATTAACGCAATTGCCTTTCATTTTACTTCAGACTGACATTGAACGACTGTGAATTATTTAACGGAAACCTATAGGTCAGAGTTCAACAGAGCAATTAACGGAGAGGTAATGCCTCCCACCTCTCCTCGCCTGATGGCTTTTCAATGGGATGACTCGGTAATGACAATCGTTTCATTTTCACCTGAGAAAGCGATTCAGTCGACGGTCGAACATGATAATGGCGGCTCATACGGTATTGTGATAGATTAGTTGATTTTTTTAAAGATTCTCACGGTCTGTTTGTTACATTTTAAGTTCCTACATTTACATTTACATTTAAGTCATTTAGCAGACGCTCTTATCCAGAGCGACTTACAAATTGGTGCATTCACCTAATGACATCCAGTGGAACAACCACTTTACAATAGTGCATCTAAATCTTTTAAGGGGGGGGGGGGGGGCAGAAGGATTGCTTTATCCTATCCTAGGTATTCCTTGAAGAGGTGGGGTTTCAGGTGTCTCCGGAAGGTGGTGATTGACTCCGCTGTCCTGGCGTCGTGAGGGAGTTTGTTCCACCATTGGGGTGCCAGAGCAGCGAACAGTTTTGACTGGGCTGAGCGGGAACTGTACTTCCTCAGTGGTAGGGAGGCGAGCAGGCCAGAGGTGGATGAACGCAGTGCCCTTGTTTGGGTGTAGGGCCTGATCAGAGCCTGAAGGTACTGAGGTGCCGTTCCCCTCACAGCTCCGTAGGCAAGCACCATGGTCTTGTAGCGGATGCGAGCTTCAACTGGAAGCCAGTGGAGAGAGCGGAGGAGCGGGGTGACGTGAGAGAACTTGGGAAGGTTGAACACCAGACGGGCTGCGGCGTTCTGGATGAGTTGTAGGGGTTTGATGGCACAGGCAGGGAGCCCAGCCAACAGCGAGTTGCAGTAATCCAGACGGGAGATGACAAGTGCCTGGATTAGGACCTGCGCCGCTTCCTGTGTGAGGCAGGGTCGTACTCTGCGGATGTTGTAGAGCATGAACCTACAGGAACGGGCCACCGCCTTGATGTTAGTTGAGAACGACAGGGTGTTGTCCAGGATCACGCCAAGGTTCTTAGCGCTCTGGGAGGAGGACACAATGGAGTTGTCAACCGTGATGGCGAGATCATGGAACGGGCAGTCCTTCCCCGGGAGGAAGAGCAGCTCCGTCTTGCCGAGGTTCAGCTTGAGGTGGTGATCCGTCATCCACACTGATATGTCTGCCAGACATGCAGAGATGCGATTCGCCACCTGGTCATCAGAAGGGGGAAAGGAGAAGATTAGTTGTGTGTCGTCTGCATAGCAATGATAGGAGAGACCATGTGAGGTTATGACAGAGCCAAGTGACTTGGTGTATAGCGAGAATAGGAGAGGGCCTAGAACAGAGCCCTGGGGGACACCAGTGGTGAGAGCGCGTGGTGAGGAGACAGATTCTCGCCACGCCACCTGGTAGGAGCGACCTGTCAGGTAGGACGCAATCCAAGCGTGGGCCGCGCCGGAGATGCCCAACTCGGAGAGGGTGGAGAGGAGGATCTGATGGTTCACAGTATCGAAGGCAGCCGATAGGTCTAGAAGGATGAGAGCAGAGGAAAGAGAGTTAGCTTTAGCAGTGCGGAGCGCCTCCGTGATACAGAGAAGAGCAGTCTCAGTTGAGTGACTAGTCTTGAAACCTGACTGATTTGGATCAAGAAGGTCATTCTGAGAGAGATAGCAGGAGAGCTGGCCAAGGACGGCACGTTCAAGAGTTTTGGAGAGAAAAGAAAGAAGGGATACTGGTCTGTAGTTGTTGACATCGGAGGGATCGAGTGTAGGTTTCTTCAGAAGGGGTGCAACTCTCGCTCTCTTGAAGACGGAAGGGACGTAGCCAGCGGTCAGGGATGAGTTGATGAGCGAGGTGAGGTAAGGGAGAAGGTCTCCGGAAATGGTCTGGAGAAGAGAGGAGGGGATAGGGTCAAGCGGGCAGGTTGTTGGGCGGCCGGCCGTCACAAGACGCGAGATTTCATCTGGAGAGAGAGGAGAGAAAGAGGTCAAAGCACAGGGTAGGGCAGTGTGAGCAGAACCAGCGGTGTCGTTTGACTTAGCAAACGAGGATCGGATGTCGTCGACCTTCTTTTCAAAATGGTTGACGAAGTCGTCTGCAGAGAGGGAGGAGGGGGGGGGGAGGGGGAGGAGGATTCAGGAGGGAGGAGAAGGTGGCAAAGAGCTTCCTAGGGTTAGAGGCAGATGCTTGGAATTTAGAGTGGTAGAAAGTGGCTTTAGCAGCAGAGAGAGAAGAGGAAAATGTAGAGAGGAGGGAGTGAAAGGATGCCAGGTCCGCAGGGAGGCGAGTTTTCCTCCATTTCCGCTCGGCTGCCCGGAGCCCTGTTCTGTGAGCTCGCAATGAGTCGTCGAGCCACGGAGCGGGAGGGGAGGACCGAGCCGGCCTGGAGGATAGGGGACATAGAGAGTCAAAGGATGCAGAAAGGGAGGAGAGGAGGGTTGAGGAGGCAGAATCAGGAGATAGGTTGGAGAAGGTTTGGGCAGAGGGAAGAGATGATAGGATGGAAGAGGAGAGAGTAGCGGGGGAGAGAGAGCGAAGGTTGGGACGGCGCGATACCATCCGAGTAGGGGCAGTGTGGGAAGTGTTGGATGAGAGCGAGAGGGAAAAGGATACAAGGTAGTGGTCGGAGACTTGGAGGGGAGTTGCAATGAGGTTAGTGGAAGAACAGCATCTAGTAAAGATGAGGTCAAGCGTATTGCCTGCCTTGTGAGTAGGGGGGGAAGGTGAGAGGGTGAGGTCAAAAGAGGAGAGGAGTGGAAAGAAGGAGGCAGAGAGGAATGAGTCAAAGGTAGACATGGGGAGGTTAAAGTCACCCAGAACTGTGAGAGGTGAGCCGTCCTCAGGAAAGGAGCTTATCAAGGCATCAAGCTCATTGATGAACTCTCCAAGGGAACCTGGAGGGCGATAAATGATAAGGATGTTAAGCTTGAAAGGGCTGGTAACTGTGACAGCATGGAATTCAAAGGAGGCGATAGACAGATGGGTAAGGGGAGAAAGAGAGAATGACCACTTGGGAGAGATGAGGATCCCGGTGCCACCACCCCGCTGACCAGAAGCTCTCGGGGTGTGCGAGAACACGTGGGCAGACGAAGAGAGAGCAGTAGGAGTAGCAGTGTTATCTGTGGTGAGCCATGTTTCCGTCAGTGCCAAGAAGTCGAGGGACTGGAGGGACGCATAGGCTGAGATGAGCTCTGCCTTGTTGGCCGCGGATCGGCAGTTCCAGAGGCTACCGGAGACCTGGAACTCCACGTGGGTCGTGCGGGCTGGGACCACCAGGTTAGGGTGGGCGCGGCCACGCGGTGTGAGGCGTTTGTATGGTCTGTGCAGAGAGGAGAGAACAGGGATAGACAGACACATATTTGACAGGCTACAGAAGAGGCTACGCTAAAGCAAAGGAGATTAGAATGACAAGTGGGCTACACGTCTCGAATGTTCAGAAAGTTAAGCTTACGTAGCAAAAAATCAATAAAATTAAAAATCTTATTGACTAAAATGATATAGTACTGCTGGCTGGTGGAGTAGCCTGGCTAGCAGTAGCTGCGTTGTTGAAAGTGAAGCTGGCTAGGTGACCTCGACAGTTTCTCTAAGTTTCTCTAAACTACACAATTATCATGGATACAAGGACAGCAAAGACAACTAGCTAACACTACGCTAATCAAGTCGTTCCGTTGTAATGTAAGTTTCTACAGTGCTGCTATTCGGTAGAAGTTGGCTAGCTAGCAGTGTTAGCTAGCAGTGTTGGCTAGGTAGGAGGACGGCAGCGCGGCAGGCGAAACTAGCTGGCTAGCTAACCGATAATTACTCAGAGTTACACAATTATCTTAGATACAAAGCTAGCAAAGAAAACTATGTAGCTAGCTAACACTACACAAAACAAGTCGTTCCGTTGTATTGTAATCGTTTCTACAATGCTCTTCGGTGGCAGTGTTGGCTACGTTGCGTTAATTTCGAACGAAAATAGCTCGCTAGCGAACCTCAATAACGACGCAATTATGTTTGATAAAGGACGGCTATGTAGCTAGCTAAGATCAAACAAGTCAAACCGTTGTACTGTAATGAAAATGAAAATCAGACCGTTGTGCTATAATGAAATGTAGTGAAAAGTTATACTACTATTCGGTAGACGGTGGACGTTTGCTAGCTGCTGGGCAGATAGCAGTGGACAACGAGACGACGAAATACGATAATTACGCAGTTATCTTTGATACACAGACGGCTATGTAGCTAGTTAAGAAGAAATTGCTAAGGTTGGACAAATTAAATCGTTGTACTATAATGAAATGTAATGAAAAGTTATGAAAATGAAAAGTTATAAAAGTTATACTACCTGCAGAGCGAATGCAGAGCGAATGCAAATGCGACCGCTCGCCCCAAACCGGAAGATACACCAAGCCTCAAGCCTCAAGCCTCTTACCATTTGAAACCAGCCATTTAGAAACAAATGACAGGTGACTGCGTTTGTATTCAGATCAATGTTTATGAAATTCTCAAAACAATAATCTGTTTATGAAGTATAATCTTTCTAAAGGTAATCAAATAAACCGAATGGTGGTCTAAGTAGTGCTGCGATGTGGCACGCAAATGAGGTCAGGAGTTTAGCACCCCCTGGCTTGCCTGTGTCTAACTAGACAAAAGTCCGCCCCATATATCAGCCTGTTGTCCTAGGAGACCGTGGTGAGCTTTGTTTCAGCTGAGAGCAGCCCCACAGGAGGGTGGATGGTGAATCATGGTGAGTGTTGTGTTTTATAGCGATGAATACAAACATTTACAAATGCAACAGGTGTGACCCCTCTTGGAACCTGGGCGCGTTTGTCTCCTGGGATGATGATAGAATTTTATGAGAGGTTCTCTGGAGGCTGGGAGAGTGAGTGAGTGAGGAGGGGTGAGGCAGGGTCCCAGTAAACACAAACCCCTCATTATATCAGTCCCTCTCTCTGCTCTTGGAGACATGACTGAATGAGGCTCTCCAGGAGCAGGGCTCCACAGTCAAGGCAACTCTGTTTATTTATTTGTCTCTCTCTCTTTCTCGAGCACATACAGACGAACACAAACCCACACACCAGCATATTAGTCATTGGGTAATATAAAGACCATGCATCCTACCTAGTGCAGGCCAGGCAAGGGTACAGATGTGTGACTGTGGGAAAGGATCATCCAGCAGTAATCTGGTTTTGAGTCTGTGGGATTTGATGTAAGAGGTTTCCTCTGCACTCATCTTTCACTGGAGATCCCGTTGATATTGCAAATCGTTTTAGCCTCTTGGCTCGGCTAGTCCCTCTAGTCTCCTGGTGCAGCCTCCGCATGGCTCTAACTGCTGCCTAGAGGCCCTGATCTGTTCCCTTTACCATCCTCATCCTTCACACACTGACTCCTCCACCATCACACTCAGAATTACTCACACTGTCAATGTGATTTGGATGATTCTTTGTCTGCCGTGAACTTATTGGTAGCATTATTTTTTACTTGTTGCTAGCATTCCTTTGAAATCCCTCTCAAAGCATCTTTAAAGTAGAGTCTGATCCCAGGGCTGCACTTACATAGGTGAAATAGATTAATTATTCTCTCTCTAACTCCTAAACATCAAAGAGCATTTTATCAATTACTTTTCAGTAGCAACATGCCAAAGCCACTCACATAGCAAAGACATACAAACAGGCAGAGAGAACTTCATGAGATCATCCTGTTGTTCCAGCTCAATATTATTCATGGTCCTCCATGCTGCAAGTAGGAAGCGGTTAACTCAAAAGGCCTTATATTCAGCCTGCTATCCACTCCCGCTGGCCCAGTTTGTACACTGACTTGGAACAATCTCTTAAGACCACCTAAGAACAGGTGATTCTTCACAGATGGAAGTGGCTGCTCCTGTGGGAATTCCTGCTCTATCGTTTGCAACTTCGCTTCATAAATCTTTTATAAAGGATGTCAGTTTTGCTTACACAGAGGGAAGGCAAATGCCCCTCAGGACGGGATGAAATGCAGGTACAGAAGTCTTTTCCCGCCAGCTGTACTTGGTTTGTGTGGTTGTGTGTTCATGTTTCTCTGTGTCAAAGTTTTTGCATATAATTTGTGTATCAATTAATGTGAGCCTGTTATTTGTTTCAGTATACTTGCCATGCTATTTTGGATAAGTATTTTCGAGCAGAGAGAGGGATTTTAAAGAATAACTAGCAAGGAAAGTGTTTGAAGTAGATGTGTCAGGAACATGTGGAACTATTCAAATGCAAATTCCTATTGTTGTTGCTTGGAACATATTTTCTAAATCTCCCCCTCATTGTAGCCCACAGAAGATTCCCAAAGCACATTGAATAAATAGCCTTAACATAGAGTACAGTTTTTAATGTATGCAATACAGTAACATATTGCATGTACACCAGTGGCGGGCAGGGCCGTTTAAGATGAGGGAGCACAATTTTTTTTTTCATGAGCATGGCTTTATTTCTATGACAGCATATTGGATAACTGGCATTCATATTCCATTCACCTAACTCAATGTAACATCAATAGGTGTAGGCTAATACATGATACTCTAATTTTCCATATACCCATCATGAGGTTGCTAGCCTATGAATGAAAGTATACAACGTAGGTGCGCACAGGTCAAGAGAAACTTCAGATGACTGGCAGTGACACATTCAATACCGCCTTGCATACTCTTGCCTGCATCTAGCTTATCTAGGGTGTAATCATTCGTCCGACAGTTGCAAATGAGAGTTTCTGTTTGACAAATTCAGGTATTTTATCCCTGTTTTGTTTTGCTTTCGTTTAAGAATTTTTTTTCAACAGAATCGGCGGAATGAATAGAACACAGATCACGTATAAACACAGTTCACTTTCATAGCAGCCATGTTGTATTCCCTGACACCTTTTCCCTCCGTTTGTGGACTTCAATGAACAACACATCAGCTGTATGTGACCAGGCAAAAAAAAATGTTTCCAAGCCAAACCATGTCATAACCACTACACACAGCCTACATCGTTGTACATCGTTGTCCCCATATTAGCGTCCTAGTCAATATAGTAACGTCCTAGTCAATATAGCTAATAGAACAAATGCGTTAGTAAACCCGCTACAATCATGCAGTAACGTTGCAGTTTATAGTCAGTAAGCAGTTACACCGACGGTCCCCGGTGGCAAGTGTTGTGTTGGATAGTCATAGCCAGCTAGCTAACATAGCATCCTTCTGTTTGAGTCGGGTGTTTGAGTAACTAAGCTATAGCCAGCTGCATTTGCTAGCTAAGTAAGTGAAACTGAAAGTGAAAAGAAATCACAATTTCTCTCTCTCTTCCTTCTCCTTCATTTTTGAATAAATTAATTTGTTGAAAACTGTTCAACTATTGTCTTTCTCTCTCTTTGAGTCAACTACTCACCACATTTTATGCACTGCAGTGCTAGCTAGCTGTAGCTTATGCTTTCAGTATTAGACTAATTCTCTGATCTTTTGTTTGGGTGGACAACATGTCAGTTCATGTTGCAAGCGCTCTTATAGGTCAGAGTACGTCCTCCGAAAGTTGTCATAATTACTGTGTAAGTCTATGGAAGGAGTTGAGAACCAAAAGCCTCCTAGGTTTTGGATTAAAGTCAATGTCCTCCAGCAACACCATGGTGCTACCCTACAGACTGCTGTTGAGGCTACTTTAGGACTTAATTGCAAAACAGTGTGTTTTAATCAATTATTTGGTGACGTGAAAATAAATTCAGCAAAAAAAGAAACGTCCCTTTTTCAGATAATTCCTAAAAATCCAAATCACTTTATAGATCTTCATTGTAAACGGTTTAAACACTGTTTCCCATGCTTGTTCAATTAACCATAAACAAATATTGAACATGCACCTGTGGAACCGTCGTTAAGAGACTAACAGCTTACAGACGGTAGGCAATTAAGGTTACAGTTATGAAAACTTAAGACACTAAAGAGGCCTTTCTACTGACTCTGAAAAACACCAAAAGAAAGATGCCCAGGGTCCCTGCTCATCTGCGTGAACGTGCCTTAGGCATGCTGCAAGGAGGCATGAGGACTGCAGATATGGCCAAGGAAATAAATTGCAATGTCCGTACTGTGAGACGCCTAAGACAGCGCTACAGACCACGTGTAACAACACCTGCACAGGATCGGTACATCCGAACATCACCCCTGCGAGACAGGTACAGGATGGCAACAACAACTGCCCGAGTTACACCAGGAACACACAATCCCTCCATCAGTGCTCAGACTGTCCACAATAGGCTGAGAGAGGCTGGACTGAGGGCTTGTAGGCCTGTTGTAAGGCAGGTCCTCACCAGACATCACCCGGCAACAACGTCGCCTATGGGCACAAACCCACCGTCGCTGGACCAGACAGGACTGGCAAAAAGTGCTCTTCACTGATGAGTCGCGGTTTTGTCTCAGCAGGGGTGATGGTCGGATTCGCGTTTATCGTCAAAGGAATGAGCGTTACACCGAGGTCTGTACTCTGGAGCGGGATCGATTTGGAGGTGGAGGTGTGACAGCATCATCGGACTGAGCTTGTTGTCATTGTAGGCAATCTCAACGCTGTGCGTTACAGAGAAGACATCCTCCTCCCTCATGTGGTACCCTTCCTGCAGGCTCATCCTGACATGACCCTCCAGCATGACAATGCCACCAGCCATACTGCTCGTTCTGTGCATGATTTCCTGCAAGACAGGGATGTCAGTGTTCTGCCATGGCCAGCGTAGAGCCCGGATCTCAATACCATTGAGCACGTCTGGGATCTGTTGGATCGGAGGGTGAGGGCTAGGGCCATTCCCCCCAGAAATGTCTGTGAACTTGCAGGTGCCTTGGTGGAAGAGTGGGGTAAAATCTCACAGCAAGAACTGTCAAATCTGGTGCAGTCCATGAGGAGGAGATGCACTGCAGTACTTAATGCAGCTGGTGGCCACACCAGATGCTGACTGTTACTTTTTATTTTGACCCCTCCCTTTTTCAGGGAAACATTATTCTATTTCTGTTAGTCACATGTCTGTGGAACTTGTTCAGTTTATGTCTCAGTTGTTGAATCTTGTTATGTTCATACAAATATTTACACATGTTAAGTTTGCTGAAAATTAACGCAGTTGACAGTGAGAGGGCGTTTCCATTTTTGCTTTTTTTGCTTATTTAGTATAGTTTTATCTTTTTCAATGTTTTACAATTTATATTTTTATGAAATCAAATGAGGAGGATGGTTCCTCTTCCTCCTCTGAGGGGCCTCCACTTATGTCCACATGATACACACTGCAAATACATCTATGTAAAGTACATAAAGGCCTACATCTGTATGCTGTATGCAAAATCCTCTTTGCATGACGTGAGTCTCCATTTAGGCCTACTGTAAGACTGTTATGCAGGGTGATGCAAAGTAAGCACAGTGCAAACTAAGAAGTTGTTAAAGGAAGGGCTGGTTCGTGGGACATCTACTCTACTGTGTCATAGCTCAGAGGGCCTATGAAATCAGCTCCATTGCATTTGATATCTCCAGCTTTGGCAAATGGGTTTTCTTGAGCACTCCAAGGAAATGCTACGCAGTCAGTTTGAGTGCAGTGTAGTAGTGCAGGGGATTTAGGGATCCTCAGAGAGATGCAGTGTGCGCCTGCAGTCGGTTCATACTTCATCTTCCATCTCAGTTGTCAATGCACTTTTGTTTAGCAAGTCAATCTGCAGTCATCACTATTGTTTTCATTGTTGTACATCTCAGTATCTTGTGTTTTTTTAGTGTCTCTCAGTTTCAGCTGGCCATAGTCATACAATACTGATCAAGTGAAAATGTATCAATTGTGAGGATTAAACAAATATATAGCTTGGATTGCCCTAAATGCCAATGAGCATTTAAGATACCGTGGTGTACATTGGCTTGTTCTACTGCACCTGGAAGGTACTCTGGATTATTTCACGTTGCCATTACAGTGGGAACCTATTTCCTCTACCCTGAAGTCATTGTCGATGTGTAATTGTATCTGTGTTACTTACCTATTTGCTGGAGGAATGATGCTGGCTTTTCGAATTAGGCAATTTTCTTTGCTGCTAATGAGCGATTTAATTAGCGTTCTGAACTCTGGTCAACCACGGCCATACGGGGACGACGTCACACTCTGGCTCTTCACTGTAAGCCAAATGAACACTATTATTGGCCGTGTGCTGGTTCAGTGGTGATGACGAGCAGGAATTAATCACACTGTCGTCTTCAGCAGGCCTCCTCACTCAGTCTCTACCTCTTTTACTCTTTCTCATTGTCTTCATGCTTCCTCTCCCTCTCAGCTACTATTCCTTCTCCCTCTCTCACTCTTCCCACTCCATCCCTCTTGTTTTTCCTGTCCTTCACTCCCTAAGTAGTATTCTCTTCACAGCCTCTCTTCCTCAGTTAGACAGGGCCATCTCGCTCGCTCGCTCTCTTTCTCTCTCTCTCCTTGTCTCTCTCCATGTCTCTCTCTTTCTCAATTCAGTTCAATTCCAGGGGCTTTATTGGCATGGGAAACATATGTTAACATTGCCAAAGCAAGTGAGGTAGATAATATACAAAAGTGAAATAAACAGTAAACATTACACTCACAGAAGTTTCAAAAGAATAACAACATTACAAATGTCATATTATGTATATACACAGTGTTGTAACAATGGACAAATGGTTAAAGTACAAAAGGGAAAATAAATAAGCATAAATATGGGTTGTATTTACAATGGTGTTTGTTCTTCACTGTTTGACCTTTTCTTTTGGCAACAGGTCACAAATCTTGCTGCAGTGATGGCACAATGTGGTATTTCATCCAGTAGATATGGGAGTTTATCAAAATCGTGTTTGTTTTCTAATTCTTTGTGGATCTGTGTAATCTGAGGGAAATATGTGTCTCTAATATGGTCATACATTGGGCAGGAGGTTAGGAAGTCCAGCTCAGTGTCCACCTCATTTTGTGGGCAGTGTGCAGTTAGCCTGTCTTCTCTTGAGAGCCAGGTCTGCCTACGGTGGCCTTTCTCAATAGCAAGGCTATGCTCACTGAGTCTGTACATAGTCAAAGCTTTCCTTAAGTTTTTTTTTTCTCTCTCTCTCTCTCTCTCTGTCTCTGTCTCTGTCTCTGTCTCTCTGTCTCTTTGTCTCTCTCGCCTCTCTATATATATATGTTTTTCTCTCTTTCTCTCTCTACATGTCCTTTATTTAGAAAACAGCACATCCAGGCTACCTTCATGCTCCAGCCATCCATTCTGGTTATCGACTCCTGGCCTGCTGCCCCTGTGACATAGGGGAAGGGAGAGACAGAATTATAATAAATTACCTGAATTAGAGACAGACATTTGTTTTCAGAACATTACACCCCTGGGGAGGCCAAGCACAGTAAACAAACAGGCATCAGATTAGGAGAGGTAATGGTACATTTATAATATATCCCCTTGCTCCTTGATTCAATCTTCTCTCATTTTGCTCCTGCAAACCTGTATTAAATACACGCTGAAATAATACCAAAGTAAGTAATTCTCGTTTTTGGTTGTAGGACAAGTTTCAGTAATAGAACAGGGTATTGAAATCTGTCATACAATATGCCCATTTGACATCCAAGGTTGGCCCAGTTTACCACTGGAATAACATTTCAATGGATACCAAACAGAGGGCATTACAAAACTCTTCCATCAAACCTGAACCACAAGAAAAGGCTCATGAAGGCTAACTTTTTTCTCCAAGCCATTCTTCAGAAATGGAGTGAAAGTAAATGACTATTGATTGGCCAGTTGGAGTGCTGGGGTCCGTGGCCTGCTAACTGCTAGCTGGTGCGTGGCTATTATTAGCGTCGCTCAGTATGTTGTCCACAGCGAAAGGTAAGTGGCTGTGCCTGACAAATGCTATTTGCTAGACTAGTCCATTATGTCTGGGGAGCAGGCAGACAGACCGCTGGGCCTCAGTGCTAATATGCATGGAGATGCTTATCTGTTCAAATTAAGAGTAGCACTGAGACCAGAAGAGGTAATTGTTTTTGACAATCCATGGCCCACTGCGATGAACCCTACAGAGGAAATGGATGCAATACTCCCTTGAGGGGGTTGGTGGGCATCTGGTTAAAGATTATTCTCCTTGTATTCTGATTGGTTGTCTTTAAGGATCATGCTAGTTGGACTGATGATAGTAGGGTCTCTCCTCTGAAGTGGTTATTCTAATAAGGAAACACTTACATGTCTGGGTAATGATACAGTATTTCTTCCATTTTGATCGTTCAGAAGCGTCGTTTTTTAAATTCGGCGTTCATTTTGACAATCGGATTGTTAAGACTCCAATTTGGGTCTGAAATTATAATATTTGGAGCTTGGACAAAGGCATTTGTTATGTCGAATTTAGTGTTTTTTACAGAGCTGCTAACTCACACAATTCAGGAGGAACAAACCAGAAACGTACCTATATTTTCACTAACATGTTTATGCATTAGACATAGCCAGTGGAAATACCATGTCTGCCCTGTGAAAATGAGTATTGTCACGATACCAGAATGTTTACTTTGATAGCGATACCATGTTTAGTATCACGATACCATCACTTGATACCAAAATGATACCAAAACGCACAAGAAAGTATATTTTCCAGAAAAAGTCCCAGAATAGCACTTGATCAAGACAGATACTGTAAACTCAGCTACTGCTTTGTTCAATCGTTGGGCATGTTTTTATTGAATTACATTTTTTAAAATGTCTTTCCACAGCACCCCACAAACACTAACACAAAAATACAAAAACAAAATGCCCACTGTACAACACATTCCCCAAAGTGATCAACGTATGATTTCCAAATTTCATCAAACAATTCCGTTTTTTGTTAACTTTTATAATATACAAAATCCAACGGTATGCAGCTAGATAGTTCAGTCCTCCAGTTTGTTGTTGAGGGTGAATACGAGGCTTTCCAATAATACAAAAAAGATGTAATTTCAATTGTCAGGGCCTGGAATAAATACACCAACCTTGATAATATATTAATTTTGATTGTGTTGACACTACCTAACATAGAAATAGGAAGAGATCTCCATCACTGTGTATCAGATTCAGTCTTATCTATTAACCTCTCTAGGTGAGACGGTAGCGTCCCACCTCTTCAACAGCCAGTGAAACTGTAGGGCGCCAAATTAAAAAAAACAGAAATCCCATAATTAAAATTCCTCAAACATACATGTATTTTACACCATTTTAAAGATATACTTGTTGTAAATCTAGCCACAGTGTCCGATTTCAAAAAGGCTTTACGACGAAAGCAAACCAAACAAATTATGTTAGGTGAGTGCCTATTCACAGAATAACACAGCCATTTTTCCAGCCAAAGAGAGGACTCACAAAAAGCAGAAATATAGATAAAATGAATCACTAACCTTTGACGATCTTCATCAGATGACTCATAGGACTTCATGTTACACAATACATGTATGTTTTGTTCGGTAAAGTTCATATTTATATCCAAAAATCTGAGTTTACATTGGCGCCTTACGTTCAGAAGTCACAAAACATCCTTTGATTTTGCAGAGAGCCACATCAATTTACAGGAATACTCATAATGAACATTGCTAAAAGATACAACTGTTATGCATGGAATTTTAGATGCACTTCTCCTTAACTTCTTCTGGCTGCAAGCCCGACGTCGGTACACTTATGACAACAGCCAGCTCAAGTGCAGGGCACGAAATTCAAAATATATATATTTTTTTAATATTTAACTTTCACACATTAACAAGTCCAATACAGGATATGAAAGGTACACATCTTGTGAATCCAGCCAACATGTCCGATTTTTAAAATGTTTTACAGGGAAGACACAATATGTAAATCTATTAGCTAATCACGTTAGCAAAAGACACCACTTTTTTTACTCCAACAGTTTTTTACTCCATCAGTAGCTATCACAAATTTGACCAAACAAAGATATAAATAGCCACTAACCAAGAAACAACCTCATCAGATGACAGTCTGATAACATATTTATTGTATAGCATATGTTTTGTTAGAAAAATGTGCATATTTCAGGTATAAATCATAGTTTACATTGCAGCTACAGTCAGAAATTGCACCGAAAGCAGCCATAAAACTTACAGACACCAATGTCAAATACCTAATTACTCATCATGATACATTTCTGAAAAATACATAGTGTACAGCAAATGAAAGACAGGCATCTTGTGATTCCAGCCAATATTTCTGATTTATTAAGTGTTTTACAGCGGAAAAAAAATGTAGCGTTATATTAGCTTAGCACAATAGCCAGAAACACTTGGGCGCCGGCGACTACGACAGATATATGAAATAACATCATAAAATGGGTCTTACTTTTGCTGATCTTTCATCAGAATATTGGACAAGGTGTCCTTTGTCCTGAACAGTCGTTGTTTGGATTCAGAACGGACACTTTCCCTCTTCATTTAGCAAGCGCGCTAGCCGGGTGACACGACACTCTCCATGTCAACAAACGGAAGAGAACGGAACACGGCAAAACTCCCGAAAAAATTTCAATAATCTGATGAAACTATATTGAAAAAACATACCTTACGATGATATGGTGACATGTATCAAATAAAATCAAAGCCGGAGATTGTAGTCGTCCTATAACGGCAGCTAAACAAAAGGCAATCCCACTGTCCAGCTCGCGCTCTTCAGAGTAACGAAAATGGGGGACACGTCATTCCAAGATGATGTGTTCCATCTCAGACCAAGATAATCACCTCATTTCTTCTCTCACAGCCTCTTGACACCCAGAGGAAGGTGTATGACGTGCATGTATACTAATAGGTCTTGTGCCCATTTATAGGCAGGAAGAAGAACAGAGCATCGATTTCAGACTTTCCACTTCCTGGTCAGGAAATGTGCTGCAGAATGAGCTCTGTTTCACTCAGAGAAATAATTCAAACGGCTTTAGAAACTAGAGAGTGTTTTCTATCCAATAGTAATAATAATATGCATATTGTACGAGCAAGAAGTGAGTACGAGGCTGTTTGAAATGGGCACATTTTATCTGGCTGCTCAATACTGCCCCTTGCAGCCCAAACAGGTTAATGCAACCACTGTTTCAGATTTCAAAAAAGCTTTACGAAAAAAGCAAACCATGCAATAATCTGAGTCGGCGCTCAGAGCCCAATCAAGACTCAAATATAGCCGCCATATTATGCAGTCAACAGAAGTCAGAAGTAACATTATAAACATTCACTTACCTTTGATGATCTTCATCAGAATGCACTCCCAGGAATCCCAGTTCCACAATAAATGTTTGTTTAGTTCGATAATGTCCAAATTCCTCCTTGTTGTTCTAGCGTTCAGTACACTTTCCAAACTCACGATGCGCGGGCAGGTCCAGCGGAAAGTACGGACGAATAGTTTAAAAAGTTATATTACAGTCCGTAAAAACATGACAAACGAAGTATTGAATCAATCTTTAGGATGTTTTTAACATAATTCTTCAATAATGTTCCAACCGGAGTATTCCTGTGTCTTCAGAATTGCGATGGAACAGAGCTCGCTCTCACGTGAACGTGCATGGTCAGAGCATGGTCACCTCATGGCAGACCTGAATCATTCCTCTCTCCTTCGGCCCCACTAAACAGTAGAGGCATCAGACAAGGTTCTAACGAATGTTGACATCTAGTGGAAGCCTTAGGAAGTGCAACATTACCAATATCCCACTGTATCTTCAATAGGAGCTGAGTTGAAAATCGACCAACCTCAGATTTCCCACTTCCTGGTTGGATTTTTTCTCAGGTTTTTGCCTACCTGATGAGTTCTGTTATACTCACAGACACAGATACAGACATCAAACAGTTTTAGAAACTTCAGAGTGTTTTCTATCCAAATCTACTAATAATATGCATATTCTAGCTTTTATGGCTTTGTAGCAGGCCATTTACTCTGGGCATGCTTTTCATCCGGACGTGAAAATACTGCCCCCTACCCCAAAGAAGTTAAAGGAAAATAATTGATTTTATTTGCCTCCAGATTGCATGGTGTCAATACACCCAGGTATTTCATATGTGTCTTTGTCCTTTTCCTCTTAAATTGTACTTTCTAAGCTTGAGAAGTCATAATTAGACAATTGGATTATTCTCCCAATTCTGTTTGAATACTGATACAGCACCATATGTGTTCAACAGTAGTAAAATAAATCACAGAGAATGTTCTGTTTCAAATAAATAAAGTAAAATGTAATCTGCATACAGTGGTATCACATTTCCATTCATCTCAATGCCCCGGATTGAGCCATGAGTTGTAATTATTGATGCTAGGGTTTCTGTGGCTAAAGATAATAAATAATTTGACAAAGGGCATCTTGATAACTGAAATGATTCAGAGACCTGTCCCTTTGTTTGTATAGATGCTTTGGGTTATTTGTACAATAACTCATCCTAGGAAATAAATACTGGACCAAAACCAAACGTTTTTAAGACAGCCACCAAATATGTCCAATCCACCGTATTGAATGCTTTTTCAGCATCTATTGATACTGCCACTTTTGTAGCTTTCAAGTTCTTGATGTCTGAAGGCATCCTGTTTTGTATAATAACTGTTTTATCGGAGCTGTGAGCTGAAGCTTTAGCACAGCTGGGTCAAGCAGGAAGACAATGATCCAAAATACACAATCAAGTCTACCACAAATTTGAAGTTTTGGAATGGCCTAGTCAAAGTCCAGACCTAATCGCAATTGAGATGTTGAGGCAGAACTTGAAACGAGCAGTTCATGCTTGTAAACTAGAGGTCGACCGATTAATCAGAATGGGCGATTAATTATGGCCATTTCAAGTTTTCATAACAATCGGTAATCTGTATTTTTGGACACCGATTTTCCGTATTTTTTTTTTTTTTTTTTTTACACCTTTATTTAACTAGGCACGTCAGTTAAGACTAGGGGGCGCAGTTTTCGCTTTTGGCTAAAAAGGCGTACCCATTTGAAACTGCCTATTTCTCAGCCCCCGAAACTAGAATATGCATATAATAGTCAGATTAGGATAGAAAACACTCTGAAGTTTCCAAAACTGTAAATGTTGTGTCTGTGAGTTAAACAGAACTGATATTGCAGGCTAAAACCTGAGGAAAATCCAACCAGGAAGTGGCTCTGTTCTTGAGACCTCTCTGTTCCCATGCATCCCTATTGCCCATATAAAGGGATATCAACCAGACTTCTTTTTCTATGTCTTCCCTAAGGTGTCAACAGCCTTTAGACATAGTTTCAGGCCTTTATTTTGAAGGATGAGCGTGAACGACCACATTGCGTAAGTGGATAGGTGGGGACTCTCCGAGTGATTTTTGCGCAAAAGTGAAAGGCAGCCATTGTTTCCCTCGGTACTAGTGAAAAGCCAACTGTCCCGGTTGATATATTATCGAATAGATATTTGAAAAACACCCTGAAGATGGATTATAAACAACGTTTGACATGTTTCTGTGGGCATTATGGATATAATTTGTAATTTTTTCCGGCGTTGTTGCGAACGCTCTTTCCGGTGGATTCCTGGGCATAACGCAGCAAACAAACGGAGGTATTTGGATATAAAAAATATCTTTATGGAACAAAAGGAACATTTGCTGTTTAACCTCTACCGAGCACCTACCCCGGGTCCGGGAGCACCCCCCACCCGCCCCACACTGATTAGCATCACTAGCATAGCGTCACAATTAAATAGTAGCATCTAAATATCATTAAATCACAAGTCCAAGACACCTAATGAAAGATACAGATCCTGTGAATAAAGCCACCATTTCAGATTTTTATAATGTTTTACAGGGAAGACACAATATGTAAATCTATTAGCTAAACACGTTAGCAAAAGACACAATTTTTTTACTCCAACAGTTTTTTCCTGCGTCAGTAGCTATCACTAATTCGACTAAATAAAAATATATATAGCCACTAACCAAGAAACAACTTCATAAGATGACAGTCTGATAACATATTTATGGTATAGCATATTCTTTTTTTGAAAAATGTGCATTTTTCAGGTATAAATCACAGTTCTACATTGCAGCTGCAATCTGAAATAGTGCCGACGCAGCCAGAACAATTACAGAGACCAACGTCATATAACTAATTACTTGTCTTCTTCAGGCTGCAGGGTGAATATTGAAAAAACTGGAAAATATGTGCACATTTTCAATCGGCCTCTTAAGAATTTTTTTTATTTTACAATATGCATATATTTACTACTGTTGGATAGATAACAGTCTATAGTTTCTAAAAAGGTTTGAATTATTTCTCTAAGTCGAACAGAACTATTTTTACAGCCATTTTCCCAGCCGAATTGAGATTTCCAAAATGCGATGTGTCTCTTTAAGACCTTGTCTATACAAGGTCATGACACTTAGGACCGTAGAAACACGTCATACGCCTTCATCTGGATGTAATGCGGAAGTGAGACTTGAAAGCAGTCGAATATCTCGTCCATGGACTGAATACCACACCTTCTTGTGAGACCTGCGCAGTTAAAACATTTTTCCGGGCGCGAGGCAGAATTTAGACTCGGCTCCTGGAAGAAGCTCGATAACGGTGAATATGATCTCTTGCTACGATATTATTTGATACATGTCACAAAATCATCCTAAAGTATGTTTTTTCAATATACTTTAATTATATTATTGCAATTTATTCTCGACTTTAGACGTGATGTTTTGGAAGAATTTTTTGAAGACAGAAAGATTAGCGCCGCACAGCCGTGGTGCTTGCTAACCAAAGAGGGAAATATTTCGTTCTGGAACCCAACTAAAGACTGTACTGGACATTGGACCCCGTTACAACATTCTGATGGAATATCAACAAAGATAAGGACCCAATTTGGGATGCTTTTTCATATATCTGTCGAACTGTTCTATGCTAACTGTGCTAACTGTGCTAGGCTAGCGCTTGACTAGAATCAATGCTGCCTTATGCTAGCTTATGTTGTTAGCTAATATAACGATATATTGTGTTTTCGCTGTAAAACACTTCAAAAATCGGAAATATTGGCTCTATTCACACGATATCTGTCTTTCATTAGCTATCCACCATATGTTTTTCTGAAATGTTTTATGAGGTGTAATTAGTAGTTGACGTTGGTGTCTGTATTTTCTCTGGCTACTCCCGTCTGATTTCAGACTGTAGCATTTATGGTAGCATCAATGTAAAACTGATTTATAGCTAAAATATGCACATTTTATGAACAAAACATAGATTTATTGTGTAACATGTTATATGACTGTCATCGGAGGTAGTTTTTTCTGGGTTCTTTAGGTTGGTTTTAGGTTATTTCGGTTGGCTTGTGCATGCTACTTGAATCATAATTCATACATCATAATCATAATCATACGTGTCTGTCCACTTTTGTATTTGGTGGTGAGCTAACATAAATATATGTGGTGTTTTCTCTGTAAAACATTTTAAAAATCGGACATGTTGGCTGGATTGACAAGATGTTTATCTTTCAAATGCTGTATTGGACTTGTTAATGTGTGAAAGTTAAATATTTTTAAAAAATAGATTTTAAATTTCATTTTCATTTTCGTTCCGACATCGGGTTTGCAGCCCAAACAGGTTAAAACATTTCAGAAAAAATACACAGCGTACAGATATTGAAAGCACAACATCTGGTGAATCCAAACAATATTTCTGATTTATTAAATGTTTTATAGCGAAAACAAAATGTAGCGCTAAATTAGCATAGCCACGCCAGCCAGAACCAGCTGGGCGCCCCCGACCAGTTCACATGCACATGCACATGACAGATATATGAAATAACGTCGTAAATTGGGTCTTACTATTGCTGATCTTTCATCAGAATGTTGATCAAGGTGTCCTTAGTCCTGATGAGTCGTTCAATTCATTCATAATGGCAACTTTCCCTCTTCATTTAACATATGTACTGGTCGACTGGCCAAAGTAAAAAAAGTCACAGAACGGAACACGGCAAAACTCCCGAAAAAATTCAAATAATCTGATTAAACTATATTGAAAAAACATACATTAAGATGATATGGTCACATGTATCAAACAAACTTCGAGACGGAGATAGTTTTCATCCGTAACGGCAGCAACACAGTAGACAATCGCACCTCCAAATCGCACGATTCAGAGAACCGGAAGTTGTCGGTCACGCCAAAGAAATAGGTCTTATTTCACGTCAGTACAAGATAAACATAAAATTTCTCCTCTGACGTCCTCAGAGGAAGACGAATGAAGTGTGTTTCGGGTCATAGGTGGCGTGACCATATATAGGCAGTGCGTTGAAGCGAGCATACACATCTTGCATTCTTCTTCTTGGTCAGGGAAAGTGCTGTCAAATGACTTCTGTTTCACTCAGAGACAAAATTGAAACGGTTTTAGAAACTATAGATTGTTTTCTATCCAATGGTATTAATTATATGCATATAGTAAGAGCAATAATTGAATAAGAGGCAGTTTAACCTGTCTAGGATCAGCGTGGCGCTAGCGGCACCCCCCCCCCCCCCCCACTGAAAAACCAGTGCCGCGAAATTCAAAAAAAATATTTTTTTAAAATATTTAACTTTCACACATTAAAGTCCAATACAGCTAATGAAAGACACAGATCTTATGAATCCAGTCAACATTTCCGATTTTTAAAATGTTTTACAGGGAAGACACAATATGTAAAGATGTACATCTATTACCTAAAAACACATTAGCATATTCCACCATCTTTTATTTGTCCACCAACACCAGTAGCCATCACCAATTCGGCTAAACTAAGATATTTATAGCCCCTAACCAACAAAAAAACTCATTAGATGACAGTCTGATAACATATTTATGGTATGGGATAGGTTTTGTTAGAAAAAAGTGCATATTTCAGGTATATGGCATAGTTTACAATTGCACCCACCATCACAAATGGACTAGAATAATTACAATGAGCAACGTGTTTACCTAACTACTAATCATCAAACATTTCGTAAAAATACACAGCATACACGAATCGAAAGACACAGATCCTGTGAATACAGACAATATTTCAGATTTTCTAAGTGTCTTACAGCGAAAACACAATAAATCGTTATATTAGCTTAGCACATAGCAATTAGCAGCCCAGCATTGATTCTAGCCAAAGTGAGCGATAAAAGTCAACATCGCCAAAAGATATTAATTTTTTCACTAACCTTCTCAGAATTCTTCCGATGACACTCCTGTAACATCACATTACAACATGCATATACAGTTTGATCGAAAATGTTTATATTTAGCCACCAAAATCATGGTTAGACAATGTGAAATGTGGACAAGCTGGTAAAGAAAACGTCCTTGCGCCACTTAGACAGTGATCTACTCTTATACATAAATACTCATAAACGTGACTAAAAAATATAGGGTGGACAGGGATTGATAGACAATTTAATTCTTAATACAATTGCGTTATTACATTTTTTAATTTATCCTTACTTTTCAATACAGTTTGCGCCAAGCGAAGCTACGTCAAAAAACATGGCGTCCTAAGCCACTAAAATGTTTCGACAGAAACACGATTTATCATAATAAAAATGTCCTACCTTGAGCTGTTCTTCCATCAGTATCTTGGGCAAAGGATCCTTTCTTGGGAGCAATCGTCTTTTGGTGGAAAGCTGTCCTCTTGCCATGTGGAAATGTCAACTACGTTCGGGATGAACTGAAAAGCGTTTCCAACTTTTCACATCGTTGCAAAAATAAATGTCCCAAAATCGCACTAAACGGATATAAATTGCTATAAAACGCTTTAAATTAACTACTTTGTGATGTTTGTAACTCCTATAACGAGTGAAAAGATGACCGGAGAAATATAACAGGCTAAACTAAGGCTTGGAACAGGAGAGGGTCGGTGTCTTCCACGCGCGTTACGCAGCAAGAAAAGACTTGCTAGCTAAAGGTTTTTTTCATTTGTAGGGCCTGTGAACGAGCAATCGAGCCCGTTGGAATCGTCATCACGTAAAGGCATCCAGGGGAAGACGTAAGAAGTGTCCGTATAGTCATAGCAACGACAGTGCCCGTTTAAATGACTTCAGAAAAGTGGCCAACGTTTCTCAAATCTGACTCCATGTCAGGGAAATTGCTGTAGAATGGGCTCTGTTCCACTTAGAGACAAAATTTCAACTCCTATAGAAACTATAGACTGTTTTCTATCCAATAATAATAATAATATGCATATTGTACGATCAAGGATTTTGTGGGAAGCCGTTTAAAAAATTAGCCACATTAGCATAAATAGTCTAAACAGCGCCCCCATCCCCAACAGGTTAATCTGTAGAGGAAATTATGCTAATGCAAAAACAGCACCCCCTGTATTCTCAAGAAGTTAACTGGGAGTCTCGTGAGTGAAACCATCCGAAGATCATCAAAGGTAAACAATTAATTTGATTGCTTTTCAGATTTTCGTGATCAAGTTACCTGACGCTAGGTGTTCTTATTGTTTTGTCGAGCGATCGATAAATTTACACAAATGCAAGTATTGCTTGCGCTGTAATGCATAATTTCAAAATCTGAGACGACAGATGGATTAACAAAAGGCTAAGCTGTGTTTTGCAATATTGCACTTGTGACATTTACAAATATATTTTCAAAAATCGTCCGATTAATCGGTATCTGCTTTTTTTAGTCCTCCAATAATCGGTATCGGTATCGGCGTTGAAAAATCATAATCGGTCGACCTCTATTGAAAACACACCAATGTTACTGAGTTACAGCAGTTGTGCATGGAAAAGTGGGAAAAAAATGTGAGAGACTGAAAAAAAATCTGCAGGAAGCATTTGGTTGGAGTCATTGCAGCTAAAGGTGGCACAACCAGTTATTGAGTGTAATTACTTTTTTTTACACAGGGGCATTGGATGTTGTATAACTTTGTTTATGAAAGAATTTGAAAAAGTATGTACATGTTGTGTTATTTGTTGACTCGGGTTCCTTTTATCTAATAATAGGTTTTGGTTGAAGATCTGATAGCATTCAGTATCAATAATATGAAAAAGTAGAGAAAATTTGAAAGGGGGCAAATACATTTTCTCAGCAGTGTATGTCTGTAAAGCATGCACGTTGCACACACAGCTGCAGTACTGCAGATATCCGGTGGATAGGCTTGAGTACCTCTGAGTCCTCCTGGGCCCTAAGGGAGATGGGTTTGCTAATTGTTGGCTTTTACTGGCCGTTTTACACTCTGTCAGTCTGTATTTATAGCAGGGAGGGAGAGGAGACTGTCTAAGCCGTGGGACAATGCCCTAAAATGTCAGAGCTGCATCCTTGGAATTACAAAGGAGAGAGCAAGCTAGAGAAAGAAAGAGTGGGAAAGAAGAAAGAAATAGAGGGGAGGGAGGGAGATGCTGATGTTGCTGATGGTGTCCATGACTTTAAACCACTCCGACCACCGCTGCCGCTTATGCTGGAGTATAGAAATGGAGGGATTCATCCAAATAGTGAGTGGAACTAAGGAACTATAATATAGTTATTATGTGTAGTTATTATGTGTCCCCAAAAGTGATCTTTCTGCTGAGACATTGTAATGTTGACTGTACCGTATACATCTCCAAATGCAGTCATTAGAGTCTGCTGGCGGATTGTTGTCCGCTCGCCATGCTAGAAAAACAGATCCAGTTTTTCCAGGAGAGGTTTGTTAAAGCCACTGGGACTTTTTCACCATATGTTTGGGTTTGGGACAATCTGTTCAAACTTAACATGAATGCAAAAGTTACAGTAGGTATCCAGAGGCATCATTAAGAGAGTGGGTGTGTTTAACATTGAGAACAGGTGGGCTTTCAGCTGTTTTGGAGGAAGTGTTTATTTCAGTTTACATCACTGACTGGTTTTCACTGTATCACATAATCATGTGATTTATATTGACCTGTTGAGTCATGTAATAAAGATACTACCACCCCTCTATGGCTTAGAGACAGAATGTTATCCTGTATTGTTCTCTGCTCGTTTTATTTTTCAAATGGTAACTGAATTCAGTGGAAATAGGATTTGATGATGCTTCGTGATTCATTTGTCATTGCGTCTAATTAGGAACCAAAAAATATTTTGACAGGCATCCCCAGCAGGTGCAGGACGAATATCTGAAACCAATTTAATATCTGTCATGTTCCCATTAAAATCACAGTGTTAATTACATCTTATAAAAGCCTGTCACATCTAATAATCCAATGGAGCAACTACAATTCAAACTCAATCAGTTGCAGAAATTCAGCTTTGAAAAGGCGTACTACTCTATCTACAGTTTAAAATTGCACCATTGAAACTTCATGCCTTACCCAATCTATTTATCGGCACCTATTATTTTCCTTTTTCTTTGAAGTGCCATGTAGTGCCAGAGAAAGTCTCTATTCTTATTCCTCTATTTGAGATGCAGATCACGTCTGCATGGTTTCAACGCGTAGGAGCAGATTTGAGATATCTGACCTGGATGGCTCTCACTTTATCTATTTGTTCAGCTTCCCATCATGCCTCTCTCTCTCCTGAGCCTATCACAACCATGTATTTAATGTCTGTTCCTGTCCCTGCATGTCAGTGTCATTAACAGTCAAATCTTCGCTTTAAAAGGAGAGAGATGGAAAGTGAAGAGATGCTAACGGACCAATTTCTTCCCTAGCGGCCTACAGCTTAGCAGCTAGCATGTCTCCAAGCGGAACAACTGCCCATGTGTCTACATAGAATAAGTACTGAAATAATTTTGACGTATGTAGATATCTCTGTCAGAGAGGAGTAAAGGATGGTTACATTGGGACACTCTTTTCATCCTTCCTTCCTATTGAACCATAATCTCCACCCGGCACAGCCAGAAGAGGACTGGCCACCCCTCATAGCCTGGTTCCTCTCTAGGTTTCTTCCTAGGTTCTGATCTTTCTAGGGAATTTTTCCTAGCCACCGCGCTTCTACACCTGCATTGCTTGCTGTTTGGGGTTTCAGGCTGGGTTTCTGTACAGCACTTTGTGACATCAGCTGATGTAAGAAGGGCTTTATAAATACATTTGATTTGGTAAATGACTAACAGGGAAGAATAATAATGTACATTTGACAACCATGGCAAGCATTCTCTCATCTTTGACCAACATCTAGGCCTGCCTCTTCGATTCTCCAATGGAGAAGAGTTGATTGGTAACTGAAGATCACCCATGACCATGGCATAGCCTGCCTGAGTTAGACTCTAACCATCCTCCTGCTTCTCTAAAGTTGAGTTTTAGGCCTAAAGGGACAGACTTAGAAGGTCAGTAAATATGAAGTGCACACAGGCAGAAAAATGAAAAGAGAATGAGACAGAGCACAAAGACTTATCACCTGCTCTGACCTGCCTTTAGCCTCGCCGACGGACGGGAAAATAGGTTACAGTGTAAGTGGCTGTCATGTTGATGTCTGCTCCAGACGGATAGAATGGACATGCTTTACTATAGCAGAGGGGAAATCACCAATTACAGCCTGACAGGAAAGAAATGGCACATGTAGCCATGGTGATTGACCCATTTTTCTCAATCTTTGGTGTAGTTTGATGTACGTTCAATGGGTTGGATGTGCCATATGCATTAATCAGTGGTGCATTTTGGTTAAACAGTCATAATCCAAAATAGAACAATAGTAGACCTACTGTACATTTACAGGTATCACTAATTGAAGGCCCACTTTCTATGGAAAGAGACAGCGTTTCTTTCTTTTTGGTCCTGAAGAGATAAAAAGAAACTGTCGGGGGAGGTTCTCTTCTGCACTGTTAAACCAATTCATTAAATGTGGAGGAAGAGTTAAGGAGTGACACCTTGTTAATGCCCAAAAGCGGATGTCTCGTCATCTGGATGTTTCCGACCCCGCTGGTGGACTAATCAACTATTTTCTCTTTATGATGAAGATTCACCCTTTTATCAACTAATCCAATGAAGTCACATTAACACATTTAATTGTATGAATATGTGATTGTAAATGTTGAACAATGACGTTTTTGGGATTTTAATTGACCCATCAGACCATTGTCTCAAGGTGCAACAGCATTGTCTCATGTCTCATACAAGTGATAATTTATGGGAAGGTAGTGTTGTGATCCAACAATAGGAAAGGTTTATACCGTGTAATTACAGATGTAAATGTTAGATTTTGATGAATACATTTATTTTATCTGTCTCTCTTTCTATCCTCGTTTTACACAGAGAGATCAATAGTGAGAGAGAGAGAGAGAGAGAGTGTCAGTCCAGAGAGATCCAAATGTATGCATGTGCTCATGTAAATTTCTCGCCACCTGCCTAAGGCTTTACATGTTCGTTTAACTCAGTCTTCCCTGTCTAAATTAAAATCAAAGGCCAATCTCCAACCTCTCCTCCTGACCTGCAGGCTCCCCTCTCCCTGGCTGGAATTAATGCAGGGAAGAGCGGAGGCCGGGAGGGGGAAAGCACACCCCCTGACATCCCCATCTCCTCTCCCCTTTTCTACCTTGGGACTCTCCCCATCTGCCCATCCATTCATGGATGAAATGAGTTGCCCCTGCTGTGCATACGGATACCTGTTCAAGTTAAACACAGCTTGACAGACTCAAATGGTCTGCCCAGTACCCAGGCTGGTGGAGGGCTAGGGGCTTGGGAGAGGCTGGGTGATAAGGAGGGGAGAGGAGCTTCCTGAAGTCAGTGATATTTCCCATGGCCTTTACCTCACACTGCATTTTAAGCATTGTGGTTGGTGATGAGGCAGTTGGTCTGGTTAATACAGAACTGTTCTCAGCAGGGTCTCTGTGCCGGTGGCTTTAAAAAGTTTAAACAGTGCTGGTTAATTGGGCATCTGTGACTGCCACTGTAGGAGGTGTGCTCTAAGCCCCTGTGTCTTCAGCCCCAATGGACTCTGTTAGAATTATACTGGCTATCGCTCCTCTCTCAGGAGAGCACCATGTTAGTGTGTTAGTGCTGCTGACATGAACAATGGCACAGTAATCCCTGGCTCACTGGAGGGAGCACCCAGACAATTCACTCTGATTGTTCTCAAATTGCCCGGCTGGGAGAATCACCACTTCTGCTCAACGCTTTAAAGTGCTTCTGATTCCACCGGGACAAGCAGGCCCCGGCTCTCACAGATTTGTCATGTTTCTTTTATCCCCTTGCTACATTTGTGTGTGTGTGTGTGTGTGTGTGTGTGTGTGTGTGTATTCATCCATCTTAACCAGCAGGACTCCTGCTGTTAGCCTGCTGCTGCACTAGCTGTAGCTAACCCCACTCTGATAGACCGTGTGAGTAGAATCAGATGCAGCCGGTGCCCCCCCCCTCTCCCCCCACACACTACCACTGCTGCTGGGACTCTGTGGAGTTGGAGCTAGCTGCAGTCTGGGAGCAGAGGAGACATTCAGCCAAATGAGGAAATGTAGCCAAATACTGAACAGTCTGTCTAATAGGGCTGGCATTGGGAGAGGAAATAAACCAAAGTGGTATTTACCCAGAGGAGTTGGTTGACAGATGTGTCGTCCTTTTCGGAACTCTTCAGTCAGAACAGACAGCATGGTGTGATCCTTTCTAACTCACAGTATGTGTCATAGCACTTCAAATTATAGAAAGAAATAGATACAGTACATAGAATTCATAGACAGGTCCAGTGAAGAAAAAACCCTGGGATCCCATACCATGAAGATCACCTTCATATTAAGGATAAATACATAACTTTACATAATTTCGAGGGAAGTTCATCTCAACTCATTTATAAATGTGTAATTACAACAATTAAAAGCATTGTCTCTGAATCCCTAGTGGTTTCATCGGGGTTAGAGGTTGCAGAATTGTGTGTGGTTGAAGTCTGTGTATTCAGACACATATCATTGTCTGTGCTGAGGGTGTGCTGTATCATCAGAGCTGAGACTTTGACAGGTCTGCCATTACCTGAGAGCGATAGCGCCGATACAGAACTGCCATAATTAAAAAGCTGTCAGGTGGAGGAGGCACACTGCCTGTATCATGCCCACACACTTTAATTGAAAACACAGATTGGCATGCTACATTAAATCAGTGCATAGCTGCATATAAAGCTTTTATTGAAAAATGCAATATGCTTTGTTTACTTATTCCTCCAAGATTAAGATCACTTTATTGGTCAATTGCACACACGGTCCAAATGAAATGTGACAACCACTTTTAACCCAACCCCTCTGATAGACATACATACACATACATATACAGGTTTTGGGGAAGGTGTGGGGGGGGGGGGGGTTGCCACACTAGGTGGTGTTGTGGGGGGGAGGTGCCTTGCTCAAGGGCAAAATGTCAGGCAATGGTATCTAGGATTTGATACCAGCAACACTCCGATTGCCAGCTTACTTCCCGCCAGATTTTTCACCACGTGACCCGGGATTCAAACCAGCAACCCTCCAGTTGCTGGCACGCTCTCTAACCGCTGCCCAGACCCTGATAAACAAACGTATAGTCAATAACACAATAGAATAATCTATATACAGTGTGTGCAAATGTAGTAAGATTAGGGAGGTAAGGCAATAAATAATTGCAATTTAACATTAACACTGGAGAGATAGATGTGCAGATGATGATAACTGGCTATGCATGTCCCTGTTTGTGTGTGTGTGTGTGTGTTTATGCCGCTGTGCACTTAAACATATATGTACAGAATGTGCATGCCTGTCTGTCTTTGAGCCCTGTGGTACCTTTTGAACACATTATCTCTGACTACACAGCGTGCCCTTCCCACAGGGCTTCCCTTCCCACGTCAACAGTGAAGAGGCGACTCCGGGATACTAGCCTTCTAGGCAGAGTTGCAAAGAAAAAGCCATATCTCAGACTGGCCAATAAAAATAAAAGATTAAGATGGGCAAAAGAACACAGACACTGGACAGAGGAACTCTGCCTAGAAGGCCAGCATCCCGGAGTCGCCTCTTCACTGTTGACTTCGAGACTAGTGTTTTGCGGGTACTATAGAAGCTGCCAGTTGAGGACTTGTGAGGCGTCTGTTTCTCAAACTAGACACTCTAATGTACTTGTCCTCTTGCTCAGTTGTGCACCGGGGCCTCCCACTCCTCTTTCTATTCTAGTTAGAGACAGTTTGCGCTGTTCTGTGAAGGGAGTAGTACACAGCATTGTACGAGATCTTCAGTTTCTTGGCAATTTCTCACATGGAATAGCCTTCATTTCTCAGGACAAGAATAGACTGACGAGTTTCAGAAGAAAGTTCTTTGTTTCTGGCCATTTTGAGCATGTAATTGAACCCAGAAATGCTGATGCTCCAGATACTCAACTAGTCTAAAGAAGTTTTATTGTTTTTTTTTAGTTAGCACAACAGTTTTCAGCTGTACTAACATAATTGCAAAAGGGTTTTCCTTTTAAAATGATAAACTTGGATTAGCTAACACAATGTGCCACAGAACATTACTGTCTACACTCGGTTTGTTGTTTATATTAAAACATTTTCATTAAATCGATTTTAATCCGAACTTAAGTTTTTGTTGCTAAGGATTCCACGACGCGTTTAGCCTTTACGGCTGGGAATGCAATTTTGTGTTCCTTTTTTTGTGTGGATTCCACGAGTGCTAGCTGGCTGTACTACAGACACCTGTCGTTGACGTGGGAAAGACTCATTGTTATCTTTTCGTAAAACAACTGGTTACAGTAAAGAGCCAACCTGGATACTAAGGAGATCCTGAGGGAAATCGACGAGTACCAACAGCTTTACGCTATGGAGGAACAAAATACTCCATCATGGAAAGATCCGACCACCTCAGAAAATAACTTTAACCCGACAAAAAAAACAAAAAACAGATGAATCTACAAACACTGATGATTTACTTACCATTGAGGTAGAGGCTAGTGCTCTGGCTGGAATCCATGCAACACTGGAAAAGTTGTGTGAGGAGGTAGCAGGGCTGAGGGGGAGTTTGGAGTTCAGCCAGAGTGAAATTCTCACGCTCCAAAGAGAAAACAAGACACTCACAGCCAAGGTAAAAATCCACGATTGCAACATGGATTGTCTACTCAGGGAAAACAGGGTGATGAAGGAGTCGCTACTAGACATACAAAGTTGTAGCATGCGTGAAAATCATTTTTTTGTCTGGGATTCCTGAGGACGCATCCAATAATCCAGAAAGCAAGATCCGAGAATTCATGCAATCCGCCTTGAAACTTCCTATAGAGACTGTAAACAAGGTGGCTTTCCACCGAGTACACAGACTTGGAGCTCAGAGCGACAAGACCAACGGTTCCCAACCGATCTTCGCAAAATTTGAACACTACCAACAAAAGGAGCTGATCAAAAGCAGGGGAAGGGAGTTTAAAGGGACCAAATTCGGGTCTCAATGACCAATTTCCAAAGGAGATAAACGGACGTCGTAAGAAACTGTATCAGGTACAAAGACAACAAAGGGAGAATGATAAGCGTGCCTTTATCATTGTGGACAAACTCTTTATAGATGGACAGCTATTCCGAGACAGCTCCATAACACCGTGGCTGTACTAAATTTTACAGGGACTTCAGGTAAAAAAAATTAGGTATGGGACCTATAAAAATATCTGAACATTATGAAGTGGATATGAAAACACATGTACGTAATTACATGCTTGCTTACACATACGGACTTATACATACACACACACACTGTCACGCCCTGGCCTTATTATTCTTTGTTTTCTTTATTATTTTAGTTAGGTCAGGGTGTGACATGGGTAATGTTTATGTTTTGTTGGTTTTGGGTGTTTATTTGGTAAAGGGGTTATGGGGTGTAGTAGATGGTTTTGTGTTGAGTGTATATGTCTAGTGTTGTCTATGTTGGTCAGTTATCTAGGAGAGTCTATGGTTACCTGAATGAGTTCCCAATTAGAGACAGCTGATTTCGGTTGTCTCTGATTGGGAGCCTTATTTAGGGTAGCCATAGGCTCTCATTGGTTGTGGGTAATTGTCTATGTAAGAACGTTAGTAGCCTGTATGTTTGTGCACAACGTTTGTAGCTTCACGGTCGTTTTGTTGTTTTGTTGTTTTGTTAAAGTGTTTTTGTGTCGTGTTCATCTTCGTGTTATAATAAAAGAAGATGGCTTATTTTCCAACTGCTGCATTTTGGTCCGTAAATCCCCCACACGATCGTGACACACACACACCTGATCTCGCTCTATTCTCTCACTCTTTCTCTCTTTTCTCTTCTCTCCCTCTCTATTGCCGAGAACTGTTTTATAATTTAATGTGTTTATTGTTTGTCTATGTTTTTTATATATTTGTCTACAAGTTTATATATGTTTACAACAAGCAAGGGGAAGATATCAGAATAGGGGCATTGGGGAATAATAACATATTGTACGGGATACATTTGTACTGTAGTGAAGCCGTCTCTAGAGTAATGCAAGGTCTCTTTCATGATCATGTGAAACGTCAATTGCTATGGAAATGCTGGGATGTGTTTTTAAATTATGATAAAGGTAATTATGATGCTATAACTATGATGGTGATACGATATGGATTACAATTATTATCATGAATATTAACCTTTCACGAGCCTCTACCCTGGGTCCGGGCGCACCCCCCCCCCCCCCCCCCCCCCACACTGATTATCATCGCTAGCATAGCGTCACAATTAAATAGTAGCATCTAAATATCATTAAATCACAAGTCCAAGACACCGAATGAAAGATACAGATCCTGTGAATAAAGCCACCATTTCAGATTTTTAAAATGTTTTACAGGGAAGACACAATATGTAAATCTATTAGCTAAACACGTTAGCAAAAATCACAATTTTTCTTTGTCCACCATTTTCTCTCAACACCAGTAGCTATCACCAATTCGGCTAAGCTAAGATATTGATAGCCACTAACCAAGAAAAAACCTCATCAGATGACAGTCTGATAACATATTTATGGTATAGGATAGGTTTTGTTAGAAAAATGTGCATATTTCAGGTAGAAATCATAGTTTACAATTGCACCCACCGTCACAACTAGACTAGAATAAATACATAGAGCAACGTGTATTACCTAATTACTAATCATCAAACATTTCGTAAAAATACACAGCATACACTAATCGAAAGACACAGATCCTGTGAATACAGACAATATTTCAGATTTTCTAAGTGTCTTACAGCGAAAACACAATAAATCGTTATATTAGCATACCACATGTGCAAACATTACCAGAGCATTGATTCTAGCCAAAGAGAGCGATAACGTAATCATCGCCAAAATATATAAATTTTTTCACTAACCTTCTCAGAATTCTTCAGATGACACTCCTGTAACATCATATTACAACATACATAGAGAGTTTGTTCGAAAATGTGCATATTTAGCCACCAAAATCATGGTTAGACAATGACAAAAGTAGCTCAGCTGGTCAGAAAATGTCCTGCACCATATTAGACAGTGATCTAGTCTTATACATAAATACTCATAAACTTGACTAAAAAATACAGGGTGGACAGCGATTGATAGACAATTTAATTCTTAATACAATCGTGGAATTACATTTTTTAAATTATCCTTACTTTTCAATACAGGTTGCGCCAAGTGAAGCTATAGCAAACAAGATGGCGGCATAAGCGTTTAACATTTTTCGACAGAAACACGATTTATCATCATAAATTGTTCTTACTATGAGCTGTTCTCCCATCAGAATCTTGGACAATGAATCCTTTCTTGGGTCTAATCTTCTTTTGGTCGAAAGATGACCACTTGTCCGTCGAAATGCCCACTAACGTACGACCGGGACCCCGAAACGTGCCCGGAGCTTCAAAGTCTATTACAAAGCAATGCCTCAAAAACGCACTAAACGGATATAAATTGCTATAAAACGGTTTAAATTAACTACATTATGATGTTTCTAACACCTATAACAAGTAAAAAGATGACCGACGCTATATTACTGGCTAAACCAATGCTTGGAAAAAGGCCAGTCAGATATCCTTCTTGCGTTGAGCGCAGTGTCCAAAGGAAGGCTACTTCCGGTATTTGGTCATTTATAGAGCCAATGATTGCGCAATCGACTCCATTCAAATTGTCACCACTTACTGACATCTAGAGGAAGGCGTGGGCAGTGTTTGTATCTCATAGGATTAACAGAGACTTTTAAAACTGATCTGGAACCAGAGGCCAAGATGTCTAAATCTCACACACTGGGAGGAAAAGTGCTGTAGAATGAGTTCTGTTTCACTCAGAGACATAATTCAAACGGCTATAGAAACTAGAGAGTGTTTTCTATCCAATAATAACAATAATATGCATATTGTACGAGCAAGAATTGAGTACTAGGCAGTTTAATCTGTAGAGACAATTATGCTAATTTGAAACAGCACCCCCTATAGTTGCAAGAAGTTAAGGCAATACGCATTACACGTTACACACATAGACACTCAACCATGCAAATTGGCAGAGTTATTTATTTGGACATCACACATTATAGTCTTACTCTTATACAGACATCGTACACACTCACTATATCATACACATCAACCTACTCAGATTTGCTACACACATAATATCTTGTCTCATTTTTCTAACATCTGTGGCATTGGGTCACAGACAAACAGGCAAGGGAATAAAACAAATATTGCTAGAACCTATTTCTTGAATTCTAAATATCAGACATTTGAAAGCTCTAGTTTTGACCTTCATAATACCTCCGATGGCAGTAACTTTACATGTACTAATTATGGTCAATTTAGACTGAGAATAGTATCTAGTTATGGTAAGGGTTGAAATAAGTCTAGCCAGTTATAATTGTAACGGTTTAGCAGATTATTAAATAAAGGTCAGTCTTTACATGGCTAAAAGACAAGGAATATAACATGTTTACAGGAAACTCACTACATCCTTAGAGGAAGTTGCATGGAAAAAGGAATGGGGTGGTGAAAAGAATTCTGTCATGGACAAAGGAACTGAAAGGGTGTGATGATATTAATTAACAAAAATGTCGATCTGAACGTGCAAATAGTCAGGAATGATTCCCAAGGAAGGTGGATCTTTTTGAAAATGAAAGTGGATGGAAAAGAGATTTGGCTCATTAATCTATATGGTCCAAATTAGGATTAACCACACTTCTTCGAAAACATTTCTACCAATTTATTGAAGTTACAGACAACAAATGATCTAATCATTATGGTAGGAGACTATAACAGTGTTAACTTCTTCTGGCTGCAAGCCCGAGGCCAGCCACAATATGACAACAGCCACTTTAAGTGCAGGGTGCGAAATTCAAAATATATTTTTTTGAAATATTTAACTTTCACACATTAACAAGTCCAATACAGCAAATGAAAGGTACACATCTTGTGAATCCAGCCAACATGTCCGATTTTTTAAATGTTTTACAGCGAAAACAGCACGTATATTTATGTTAGCTCACCACCAAATACAAAAAAGGACAGACATTTTTCACAGCACAGGTAGCATGCACAAAGCCAACCTAACTAACCAACAAACAACTTCATCAGATGACAGTCTTATAACATGTTATTCAATAAATCTATGTTTTGTTCGAAAAATGTGCATATTTGACGTATAAATCATAGTTTACGTTGCAGCTACAATCAGAAATTGCACCGAAAGCAGCCAGAATAATTACAGACACCAACATCAAATACCTAAATACTCATCATAAAGCATTTCTGAAAAATACATAGTGTACAGCAAATGAAAGACAAGCATCTTGTGAATCCAGCCAATATTTCCGATTTCTTAAGTGTTTTACAGCGAAAACACAATATAGCGTTATATTAGCTTACCACAATAGCCAGAAACACAAGCCATTCCCCAGTAGCAAAAGTTAGCGATCGTAACAAACCAGCAAAAGATATACAATTTTGACTAACCTTGATAAGCTTCATCAGATGACAGTCCTATAACATCAGGTTATACATACACTTATGTTTTGTTCGAAAATGTGCATATTTAGAGCTGAAATCAGTGGTTATACATTGTGCTAACGTAGCATCTTTTTCCCACAACGTCCGGATATTTTTCTGACACACATATTCTGACCAGATAACTATTCATAAACATAACTAAAAAATATGTTGTATAGGATATGATAGATACACTAGTTCTTAATGCAATGGCCGTGTTAGAATTCTAAAAATAACTTCATTACGATATGCAGTTTACGTTATGGCGAGAGAGTACCCAAAACCTGGCCGCAAACGACTAGTTCACATGTACGACAGATATATGAAATAACATCATAAAATGGGTCCTACTTTTGCTGATCTTCCATCAGAATGTTGTACAAGGGGTCCAGGGGGGTCCAGAACATTCTTTGTTTGGTTTGTAGAACGGCCTTTTTCCCTCTCGATTTAGCAAGCACACTAGCCAAGTGGCACGAATCTCTCCATCATCAAACTCAGAGAACGGAACACGGCAAAACTCCCAAAGAAAATTCAATAATCTGATTAAACTATATTGAAAAAACATACTTTACGATGATATTGTCACATGTATCAAATGAAATCAAAGCCGGAGATATTAGTCGTCCATAACGACAGCTTATCAGAAGGCAAATCCAGGTCCCTTGACGCGCTCTCCAGAAAACAGGAAACGGTTGACATGTCATACAAAGAGCATTTATTCGAGCCCAGATCAAGTTACACACTCCATTTCTTCTCTCACTGCTTGTCGACATCTAGTGGAAGACGTATGAAGTGCATCTAAATGAATAAATATCAAGGACTTTAATAGGCAGGCCCTAGAAGAGAGCATCGATTTCAAATTTTCCACTTCCTGTCAGGAAGTTTGCTGCAAAAGGAGTTCTGTTTTACACAGATATAATTCAAACGGTTTTAGAAACTAGAGAGTGTTTTCTATCCAATAGTAATAATAATATGCATATTGTACGAGCAAGAATTGAGTACGAGGCCGTTTGAAATGGGCACCTTTTATCCGGCTACTCAATACTGCCCCTGCAGCCCAAACAGGTTAAGTACCTCAATGGACCGTAAAGGTAATCACTCTACAAACTATCGCCGTGCCCTTATGGAAATCACAAGTATTATGGACACATTAGAAATAGTGGATATATGGAGACTTAATCAAGCTAGTCGTCTTGACTACTCTCTTGTCTCTTTCATCAAAGATTAAAAAAGCTTTAATTGGAGACAGAATGCGATCATCATCTAATTGGCATTCACATAACTTAGAGTTTCCACGTGGACGGGGATATTGGAAATTTAATCAAAGTTTACTGGAGGACAACTTTTTTAACTGAGACAAAATAATTTATAACTGAATTGTTCCAGTACAATATAGTTTCAGCAAATCTTCGTATTGTTTGGGATACCTTTAATTGTACCTTCAGGGGTTATTCAAGTCAATATTCATCAATAATAAAAAATCAGTTTCTGGAGACTATCAAGGGAAATCCATGAACTAATAGTACAGGTAGATAGCAATAAAAATGATGCTGCAGAGATACAAAATAAGTTAGAGGAAAAACAAAAACTTGAGGAATGTCACGATCGTGTGGAGGATTGACGGACCAAAACGCAGCAGTAGGAAAATAAGCCATCTCCTTTTATTGAGGAAGAAGGCAAAACGAAACAAAAACACTTACACACTAACAAAACAAGAAAACGATCGTGAAGCTAAATAACGATGTGCACACACAGGCTACAAACGTATAACATAGACAATTACCCACATCACATGAAAGCCTATGGCTACCCTAAATATGGCTCCCAATCAGAGACAACAGAAATCAGCTGTCTCTAATTGGGAACTCATTCAGGCAACCATAGACTCTCCAAAAGAACTAAACCAACATAGACAACGCTAGACACATGCACTACACAAACCCATATAATACACCCAACACCCCCTTTACCATATCATCACCCAAAACCGACCAAACACAAACATTCCCCATGTCACACCCTGACCTAACTAAAATAATAAATAAAACAAAGAATACAAAGGCCAGGGCGTGACAAGGAACGTATTCAAAAACAATCTAATACAAAAATAAAGCAAACTGGATGGAGTAAAATGCACAAAAATCTTCCTGAATCTCCAATACAGGAACACTAACAAAAATAATTTGCAGAAACTCATTACTGAAGACGGAATCATCTATGATTCTCAGAATTACATTTTAAAAGAGGAAGCTAATTATTTTAGGCAGATGTTCTCTTTTCCGTCTCATCCCTTCCCAGTGAATGAAGATTATTGTAAGGAATTATTTCCAAATAAATAAAAAAGGGAAAATTAACAAATGTACAGAAAGATCACTGCGAAGGCCAAATTACAGAGGAAGAACTTTGAGGCTATTAAATCCTTTGGAAAAACCCCAGGGCTTGATGGCATACTGGGAGAGCAGAGCTCTATGCTAACTTTTTTCCAAAGGAGCACAAGCGCTCCTAAATGAAAAAATGTAGCAGCACACAAAGAAATTTAGGAGCACTGACAAATGTAACAGCGTTTATTAACCTGTTGAGGCTGGGGGCGCTGTTGTCACTATTTATGCTAATCGTGTAATTTTTGAAACGGCTTCCCACAAAATTCTTGATCGTACAATATGCATATTATTATTATTATTGGATAGAAAACAGTCTATAGTTTCTATAGGAGTTGAAATTTTGTCTCTAAGTGGAACAGAACCCATTCTACAGCAATTTCCCTGACATGGAGTCAGATTTCAGAAATGTTGGCCCCTGATCTGGAGTCAGTTAAAAGGGCACTGTTATTGCTATGAGTATACGGACACTGCTTACGTCTTCCCCTGGATGCCTTTACGTGATGACGATTTGAATGGGGTCGATTGCGCGTTCACAGGCACTATAAATTAAAAAACCCTGTAGCTAGCAAGTCTTTTCTTGGTGCGTCATGCGCGTGGAGGACACCGACCCGCACCTGTTCCAAGCATTAGTGTTGGGAGTAATCTTTCTCCGGTCATGTTAAGACTCGTTATAGGAGTTAAAAACATCATAAGGTAGTTAATTTAAAGCGTTTTATAGCAATTTATATCCGTTTAGTGCGATTTTGGGACATTTATTTCTGAAACGCTGTGAATAGCTGGGCACGCTTCCAGTTCATCCCGAACGCAGTTGGCATTTCCACATGGCAAGAGGACAGCTTTCCACCAAAAGACGATTAGACCCAAGAAAGGATCCTTTGCCCAAGATACTGATGGAAGAACAGCTCAAAGTAGGAACAATTTATTATGATAAATCGTGTCTGTCGAAAAATGTTAGTGGCTTAGGACGCCATGTTTTTTGACGTAGCTTCGCTTGGCGCAAACTGTATTGAAAAGTAAGGATAATTTAAAAAATGTAATTCCGCGATTCTATTAAGAATTAAATTGTCTATCAATCCCTGTCCACCCTATATTTTTTAGTCATGTTTATGAGTATTTATGTATAAGAGTAGATCACTGTCTAATATGGCGCACGGACATTTTCTCACCAGCTGGGCTACATTTCACATTGTCTAACCATGATTTTGGTGGCTAAATATGCACCTTTTCGAACAAACTGTATATGCATGTTGTAATGTGATGTTACAGGGGTGTCATCTGAAGAATTCTGAGAAGGTTAGTGAAAAAAATAATATATTTTGGCGATGTTGACGTTATCGCTCACTTTGGCTAGAATCAATGCTGGGCTGCTATGTGCTATGTGCTATGCTAATATAACGATTTATTGTGTTTTCGCTGTAAGACACTTAGAAAATCTGAAATATTGTCTGTATTCACAGGATCTGTGTCTCGATTAGTGTATGCTGTGTATTTTTACGAAATGTTTGATGATTAGTAAGTAGGTAAACACGTTGCTCTATGTAGTTATTCTAGTCCATTTGTGACGGTGGGTGCAATTGTAACCTATGCCATCTACCTGAAATATGTACATTGTTCTAACAAAACCTATCCCATACCATAAATATGTTATCAGACTGTCATCTGATGAGTTTTTTTCTTGGTTAGGGGCTATAAATATCTTAGTTTAGCCGAATTGGTGATAGCTACTGGTGTTGGTGGACAAATAAAAGATGGTGGATTATGCTAATGTGTTTTTAGGTAATAGATGTACATCTTTACATATTGTGTCTTCCCTGTAAAACATTTTAAAAATCGGACATGTTGGCTGGATTCACAAGCTCTGTCTTTCATTAGCTGTATTGGACTTTAATGTGTGAAAGTTAAATATTTTTTTTGAATTTCGCGGCTCTGCCTTTTCAGTGGGGGTGGGGGGGGAGTGCCGCTAGCGGCACCCTCATCCTAGACAGGTTAACAAACATTTATTACATACATATTTATACTGCGTGTGTGAGTGTGTGCGTGTACTAAGGGACACACATCTGTGGAACAGCACATACCACCACATACCACACATTGACCCATGCCTACTAGAGGCAAAGGATATCAGTTGTCCAGCTGGTTTTGTATGTTGGCCGTCTGGCACGCTTAGAGGTCAGCCAGCGGTCCACGGCAAGAGTGGGATCGAACTCCGACAGGCCCCTCCAGGCTGATCCTCATCAGGCCTTCGGTGGTGGAGACCCCAAGGCAGCTTCTTGTTGAATTCTTAATCCGGTTCTGCGCAGAGAAGCCTCACTCACACTGGGCGGCTGAAATGGGCAGCACCAGCATAAGCTGCACCAACTCCAGTATGTTCTAGGGAAAAGATTATATCTTTCAGTTTCATTTAAGCTCTTACCATTAACTTATCAAAAGCAACCATAGGATACCATACATAACCACTCAGGACTGTTAGTCTAACTTGTAATCGTGCCTGTAGGGGTCCTTTGTCAACATGGTCTCCACAGGCCACTGGAGGACTTGTCCTTGAAATTGTGGCTGACCAGGATGTTCAGCTCCTGCCACTCATCCTGGATTGCAGCCGTGTTGCACCCCGATCTGCAGGATTGAACAGAGCAAGTGAGTCTGCAAATATGCCAACATAACATTGTCTCATATGGAAATGCAGTGCCAAATAAATTCTTACCTTTCTAGAGGCTCCTTGAAATGCCTCATCAAGTATGCCACACCACCATCGCCAAAGGTGAGAAGGCTGGCCTGGTCTTCTGGCCATGTGTCAGGGTTTAGCACTCTGAAAGACTCCACTGGGGTCTGGACACCCTCATCCTTCAGCAAACCACCAAACCTGGCTTTGAGATCATCCACGCCGATGTTAATGGCCGCCTCCATGTGCTGCTTCAGCTGGGGATTGGTGAGGTCCGTGAAGCCTTTCAGATTCCCCTTCAGTGTTATTCCCTTTAACAGAAATAACACACACCAACACACAATGAAATGTCTGTCCATTTGTCTGTCTCCCATAAATTTAAAGACTTCTCCACTGCATTTCCCTCCTTTTCCTCAAATCGTTCTATTGGGCAACGAATACACTGAAACTCACACTGAGAATCTGTCTTAATCATCGATTTCTCTTACATCCTAACAAGCTCTCATCCTAACACACCTGGAATCTCCTCTCATCACCCTGCTGCTGAGCAAGCATGGTCTGGATCTTCTCCAGCATGCCTTCTGCCTTTGCCCTAAGCTTTAGTGCTTCCCGTATGGTCACTGTCTTCCTCAACTCTGATGTGGCTTGGGGGAGGATCAGGTCATTCCTTTGCAGGGCGAGGCTAAGTGAGGATAGCTCCTCAAACACGTCTGAAAGAACGGAAAACTCCAAAAGTCCCAATAAACGTTGAATAAACTGATCAAACTCGGTTGAAAAAACCTACTTTATGTTTTTCTAATACGTATCAAATAAAATCAGAGCCGGAGATATTCGCCGTGTAAACCGAACACTTTTCAGAAGACAATGTGGAGCTTCTTCGCGCGCCTTGGAAAACTGACAAAATGGCAGACCTGTCACTCCAAAAGCTCTTGTTCGACCTCAGATCAAGCTAGACACCCCATTCCACCTTCCACTGCCTGTTGACATCTAGTGGAAGGCGTATGAAGTGCATGTATATCGATAAATAAAAGCCAGTTGAATAGGCAGGCTGTAACGATCGTCGTAATCCTCCTCGGACGAGGAGGAGAGGCGAGAAGGATCCACCCAATATGCAGAGTGGTTAGTGTTCATATTTAATGACAATAGAATGAACACTTAACATACAAAACAACAAACGTGACAAACCGCAAACAGTCCCGTGTGGTACAAACACAGACACGCGATACAACCACCCACAGCAACCACGTGAATCACAGGCTGCCTAAGTATGATTCTCAATCAGGGACAACGATTGACAGCTGTCTCTGATTGAGAATCATACCCGGCCGAACACAAACATCCCAACATAGAACAAACACATCGACAACCCACCCCAACTCACGCCCTGACCAACTAAAATAATACAAGAGAAAGGAAAAACAGGTCAGGAACGTGACACAGGCCCTGAAACAGAGCCTCGTTTTCAGATTTTTCACTTCCTGTATGGAAGTTCGCTGCAAAATTAGTTCTGTTTTACTCACAGATATAATTCAAATAGTTTTAGAAACTTGAGTGTTTTCTATCCAATAGTAATAATAATATGCATATTGTATGATCTAGAAAAGAGTACGAGGCCGTTTTAAATTGGGCACGATTTTTTCCAAAGTGAAAACAGCGCCCCCCCTATTCACAAGAAGTTAAATTACCAGCGGGGGAAAAATAGATTACGGTAGGTTGTAATCTTTAATCGCACACTTTGCTCGTAAATATTTTTTCCGGTTCAAACATATCTATTTTTAGGGTCCAATGCGAGTGAAATACTCGCACTGTAGAGGTATATCAAGTACTTTTTGATATACTAAGAGCTCCATTGTTAGATTGTTTTTACTACTCCTATAGAAGTTGTAGTATGTCAGGTACTCAGCAGGAAGGTGTGATTTCTCTATTATTAAAACAAAATCCAGATGGCAAATATAAAGACCCAGTCTAAAAAACTTGAGGCCCCTTACACTTCAATGTTGTGATGCAAAAATATTAGCAAAATGCATAGTAGAACTGTTTTACCAGGTATTGTTCATCCTGATGAGACAATTTTTTTTTACATGGACGATACATTGGAGATAATATTATACGACAACTACCAGAATAGAACATCATGAAACATATAAACCAGGAATAGTATTTATAGCAGATTTTGAAAAGGCATTTGAAAAAGTAAGACTGGATTTTCTTTCTACATTTTCTCAATTTCGGTAATTCTCTTATAACATGGGTAAAAAATAATGTATAGCAACCCCAGGTGTAAAATAGTAAATAACGGCTACTTCTCAGAGTTTTGAATTGTCAAGAGGAGTTAAACAAGGGTGTCCGCTGTCACCATATCTATTCATTATGGCCATCGAAATGCAAGTTATTAAAATCAGATCCAATAACAATATTAGAGGATTAGAAATCCAAGGCTTAAAAACAAAGGTGTCCATGTATGCCAATGACTCATTTTATATTAGGTCCGCAAGCTAAATCCCTGCAATGTCTCATTGAAGATCTAGATAACTTTTCTGTACTCTCTGGACTAAAACCTAATTCAAATTACAATATTAGATCCTTAAATACAACTTTTACATTACCCTGCAGTTGCCCTATAAAATGGGCTGATGGTGAAGTAGACATACTCAGTATTCATATCACAAAAAATATAAATAAGCTCTCTACAATGAATTTCAATAGAAAACTTGTAAAAATAGACAAGATCCTGCAACCATGGAGAGGTAAATGCCTGTATTTATGGAAAAATTGCCCTGATTAATTCCTTAGTCATATCTCAGTTTACTCACTTACAGCACTGCCTACTCCTGATGATTCCTTTTTCAAATCATATTGTCACGAACGTCATCAGGGAAATGACCGGACCAAGGTGCAGCGTCGTGAGCGTACATTTTCCTTTATTATAAATGTCGCCTACAAAAACAAGACACAACAACCACGACCGTCACACTTACTAAGGCTATACAGGCCGCTAACAAAGACAACTACCCACAACTAAGGTGGCAAAACAGGCTGCCTAAGTATGATTCCCAATCAGAGACAACGATAGACAGCTGCCTCTGATTGGGAACCACACTCGGCCAAACACACAGAAATACAAAACATAGAATGCCCACCCCACGTCACACCCTGACCTAACCAAATAGAGAAATAAAACGGCTTTCTAAGTTCAGGGCGTGACACATATGAGCAAAAACCAGACAAAATAAAACGTGCCTAGATCTATATAATGAATATGAATTGGGTGGGTTGAGATGATTAAATATAAAAGCACTAAACCTCTCTCTAAAAGCTTCACTCATTCAAAAGTTTTATTTGAACCCCAAATGGTTCTGAAGTAGATTACTAAGAAAAGCTCATCCATTGTTTAAATATGCCTTTAAATATTGCCTTTATGCAGATTGCCATGTCTCATTTTTGTTTAATTGAAAGTGATACTTTGAAAAAAGTATCTCTCTTTTTCAAACAAGCATTGCAGAGTTTGCTGCAATTTCTATTTCATCCCCCAGAAAAGATAGAACAAATATTACAACAAATATTATGGCTGAACTCAAATGTGCTGGTGGATAAAAAATACCTATATTTATGGGAAAGATGTTTGAAAGGGGTATTTTGTTCTTAAATGATATTGTAAATTGGAATGGTAGAGTTATGTCCTTCATGGAATTATCAGAATTGTACAGAAAGGTCTGCTCAATCCAATAGTACAACCAATTGATTACAGCATTACCCCAAAAACGGAGAAGGCAGGTGGCAGCAGGAGGAGGTAGGGAACTGGTCTGTCTGCCCAATGTAAAGGATCAAAACCGGTGAAGGAATAAAAATAGCATGAATAGGAAAGTATACCACTTTCATTTAAGGACCAGGATGTTGACAACTGTGCCATACAGATTGCAAAAAAGTTGGGAAGAGATTTTTGAAGAACCAATTCCATGGTACAGGGTGTATGAGTTGATATATAAAACAAAGCAAGATTCAAGACTGTGCTTTTCAGCAAAAATGATTATATAGAATTCTTGCCACCAACAAAATGTTGAATATTTGGGGCATAAAATCATCGAAGCTCTGCAGATTTTGTTGTGAGGATACAGAATCAACAGACCATTTATTTTGGTATTGCCCTCAGGTAGCCTGTTTCTGGTCTCAGGTTCAGGAATGGCTGAAAATGCATTACATTGATCTAAAATTTACCCTAGAAATAGTATTGTCAGGAGATCTGGAGAGAACGTGTCAGTCAATTACTAATATACTAATACTCTTAGTAAAACTATTTCTCTTCAACTTGCAATCGATTAGATAGATTGAAATTGTACATTAAACATCACAGCATAGTTGAAAGATATGTGTTGCATAGAAACCTGAAGTGGGTGGCCAGCAGAGATAGATGGGATGGACTGAGGGAAGCTGAGGGTTGGTATGTGGAATTGGAGACAAGTGGGAGTGGAGTTGCTGTGTGGGAGATAGAATGATGGTCAAAGATTAAAGTATAAAAAAATTTAAGTAAAAATAAAACATAATAAAAAGTACATTTGAATGACACTAAGTGGCAGTGTTTTTACAACTATTGCCGGTTTGCCTGAGGCTCTCATTCAAATACACACACACTCTCATTCAAATACACATACAAGAACGCACACAAACACATACAGTTGGCATTGCTGTTATGATTTTAGTTGTCCTTGATGTCCTTTGTTTTAAATTTATTATTTTGCATTGTTTGCTGTTTTCTTCTGTCTTTTTCTTTTCTCTCTTTAGTTCATTCTCTTGGTTGTTGGTGCATTGGGGGTTCTTGGGGGTGGGGAATGGAATGGTTGAGGGACAGCTATTGGGGAACTGTGGGGGGATCTTGGAGGGTTCGGATTCACGTTTTTTGGGCTGGTAAAGGCCTGGTGCAGGGGATTGACCCTGGATGCTTCTGTGTGTCGCTCTGAATGGGAATCTGTTGGGAATCTGTTGGATGACTGGTATGATGTAGTTGTTGAGCGGCTTCACTGCAAGTATATTGTATTTTTCGAATATTCAATAAATGTAAAAAATAACAAATAAACACAATGTGCCACTGGAATACAGGAGTGATGGTTGCTGATAATGGGCCTCTGTACGCCTATGTAGATATTCCATAAAAAATCTGCCCTTTCCAGCTACAATAGTCATTTACAACATTAACAATGTCTACACTGTATTTCTGATCACTTTGATGTTATTTTAATGTAGATAAAATCAATATGCTCTCTGCACATTGAGAGCTGTATTTTTATATAATACTGAATATCTGGCTAAATGTTGATGGTCATTAAAATCATGTCAACTTTTTTCAATTAAAATTCACCCACTGGGCACACATTGGTTGAATCACAGTTGTTGTCCACATCATTTCAATGAAATGACATTGAACCAGCGTGGAATATGCTGTTGAATTGACTGTTGAATAGGTTGTTGAATCTTTAGTGCTTTATCTATTCTAAAGTTTCCAATATAAAATATGCATTGCAACAGCCCTCTGTCCACTAGCATTTAATTCCTAATTGGAAGTTGCACCAATAAATGATAAGCCTATCAGAACCGTAGTCCAGCTCTCAGGAGTTGTATAGATGTCAGGTAAAAGTGGACTGGATCTCAACAGAACAGTGTCAGTGGTTTCAGACGGTACCTTTACCTAACTCTCTCCCTCTCTCCAGAGAACTTTGTATGACTTTGAGCTGGCCCTCTCTGTGCTGAGGCAGAGGTACTGCAGCAGTGTGCTGTACAGGCCTGTGCTATAGCTGCTGCTTTAGCTGCTGCTGACAGGACAGCATTTTGCTGAGGCTGCTGACTGCCTGCCTGTCTGTCAGTGATATAAAGCTGCCACTGTTTATATAATGCTCAAGTCACCGCCTCAGCCGATAAGACGCACAACATGATCCGCTATCAGATATTTAAGACTATTGGATTTCACCACTGATAAAAAGGAAAGAGCTGTTCTTGTATCTATTCAACACCATCTAGCTTCACGGCTTTTCGTGTCGGTCATTATCTCACCTCGGTCTGAGGGGAATTACAATACATTTAAGGATGGAGATAGATGGGCTGAAATTAGCCCTATTTTTAGTTAGAGATGTTTTTAGTTAGTTTCCAGCCTTTTGAAGGAGCTTTTGTTCTGATTCCAATTAAGGATAGGCCTCTCTTTCCCCTCTATGCACTGAGGAGCAGTCTGTATGGGGAAATGGTACATGGCTAAACTTAGCAACAACAGAGAGGAGAGTGGAGGGGGCTTTTCTTCAGAAGCCCTCGGAGGGTGTATGACGTGGCCAGTGTGAATAGATGCTTTTCAAAACACCCACTGTATTGATCTGATAAAAGAGCGCTTATTTGAGAAGACTCAGGTTTGAATTTAGATTCCTCAACTATTGTTACTCCCAAAGTGGATTCAGACCGTTGATATCATCCTGCCTTTCACAACAGAAAAATGTTTTCTTCAATACTGAACTTAGTTCCTCCCAGTTACACAAAGAACATTTATTTCCTCAGTAATTGCTTACCACCATTTTTGTTCTTGGTTTGTGTACACTGATTGTGTTTCTTCAAAGAAAATGCATGTGTGCAGTGAGTTTTAGCATGTTTTCCATGGAAGGTAGAGTGCACAGAGCTACTGTATGTCAGCCTGGCTCTTAACAATACAGCTCAAATCAAATCAAATTTTATTTGTCACATACACATGGTTAGCAGATGTTAATGCGAGTGTAGCGAAATGCTTGTGCTTCTAGTTCCGACAATGCAGTAATAACCAACAAGTAATCTAACCTAACAATTCCAGATAATAGCTGGTTCTATTATCAAGCTGGCTAGAACGCATTGTTGGTATATATGAGAAAGATGTGTATTTATTTTCGGCATGTTTTGTTTTTGGTATGTTGTTACTTTCCTGTCTCCTTTTTGTCTCTCAATGTTTCACTAGAGTTACAAGAGGTCTCTCTTTACCCCCCGTGTAGAACAGGGGTGGACAACATCAGCCCATTCAATCTGACCCAGGGGAGGTTTGAGTAGTTTTCTTTGGTAAATTATTATTTTGGTTTAAAAAAAACTACCTCCAGGCCACTCTTGGATGTCTACAACTAGATAGAAAGTATGTCTCATACACAAAACAAAAATATCAACGCATAATGTAAAGTGTTGGTTCCTTGTTTCAATAAGTGGAATAAAAGATCCCAGAAATTCTCCATACGCACAAAAGCTTATTTCTCTCAAATGTTGTGCACAAATGTGTTTACATCCCTGTTAGTGAGCATTTCTACTTTGCCAAGATAAACATCCACCTGACAGGTGTGGCATATCAGGAAGCTGAGGAGTATTTTTGTCTTTAATAAACCCCTTTTGTGGGGAAAAACACCCAATGGGTGGGCCTGGTTCCTAAGTGGGTACGCTCTCCCTGGCCCCACCCATGGCTGCGCTCCTGCCTAGTCATATGAAATCCATAGATTAGGGCCTAATTCATGTATTTCTATTAATTGATTTCCTTATATGAACTGTAACTCAGTAAACTCTTTGAAATTGTTGCATGTTGCATTTTATATTTGTTTTCAGTATATAATAGACCTATATGTTTTCAAAGAACTGCCCTTTTTCTGGCCCGCAAATTGTTTTCGATTAATAAATTGGCCCCCCAAAAAATCTGTGCAACGAATTTTTAAATCTTGATGTGGACCTCGAGCCAAAATTATTGCCCACCCCTAGTGTAGAAGCAAACAGTTGTTTAAAAGAAAAATTATGTTGTATCCAGAAAAGCATAGATTTTGTCTTATTATAATCATCTTTCCCAAATCCTTCCAATAGAAGCGGTACTGTAAGTGTCATAAATGTCCACTGTTGTTTGACATTATACAGATTATAAAGATAAATTGATGGCCAGTATGAATGTGAAAAGATTTCTGTATGGTGTCTGTGCTAAGCCTGCCTGATGAATAGCAGACCTGTGTCTCCTCTCCTGCAGCCTCTCAGTGTGGGTCTTTAATAAGCCCTGGGATGCAGGCAGCCCCCAAAAGACAGGCCCGATTTAAACCAATCTGGAGGAGCAGGTACAATGATTTATGACATGAGAGCAACTGCAATGCTGCCTGGCTCCGGCAGACCCCCCTCTGCAGCCAATCACATGCTAACACTGCACACTTCCTGCCTCAGCATGCAGCAGTCACATGGGGTATTGGCATTTCTCATTTACAGGATTTCCAATCTTTTTGAGTGATTATCTGTTCTCTTACATTATTTGATGTCCTATACCTTTTTCCGTTCTGTGCTTTCATTCTATCGAGAGAACATTTTGTGAGATGTATTCAACCTTTTTCCTATGCCATGTCTGTCAGGACCCGGTTACGAACTCGGGTCTCCGGTGTGAGAAACAGTCACTTAGTAAGCTGCGCCACTAATAGTCGGCAGAACCCAGAAGATGAGGCAGACACAGCAGTACTTGAGACAGTGATTTAATAAAGTAAAAAGGAAAAGATCTTCAGGCAAAAATATAAATCCACAACGTCAAAAGTATTTCCAAGAGAAAAAATGTAAATCCTCCAAGAAACAAGGAAAATCCACAAAGTGGTAAGAACAGCAGGGAAAAAAAACAAGCCTCAAAAGAATAATCAAAAATAAACAAGAACAAAACTAGAGTACCTCAAGAAAGACCAACAAGAGAAACAAAAGTTCACAGCATGGCTGGGGCAGGGTGCTAACATTCACACACAGAGCAAAGAACTGAGGAACACTAAGGGTTTAAATACATACAAGGGAAATGAGGCACAGGTGCAAATAATAACTGGAACAAGGGAAAAACAAAAGGGTCAAAAAAGCACAATGGGGGCATCTAGTGACCAAAACCTGAACAATCCTGGCCAAATCCTGACAATGTCTCTTCTGTTTGTTGGGTCTTCTTTGGCTGGGCAATATTGAGTATTGTCCACTATGCTATGGGTAAACCATACAGATTGCTTGCACATCACTCAGACTGATTGAAGGCTAGCTGTCACGACTTCCGCCGATGTCGGTCCCTCTCCTTGTTCGGGCGGCGTTCGGTGGTCGACGTCACCGGCCTTCTAGCCATCGCCGATCCACTTTTAATTTTCCATTTTCCATTTGTTTTGTCTTTGTCTTACACACCTGGTTTCAATTACCCAATTACCTGTTCATTATTTAACCCTCTGTTTCCCCATGTATGTTTGTGAGTAATTGTTTGTTGTATTGTGGTCCGTATTGGGGGCTTGGTAATTCTCTTGTATTTTGATGACTTTGAGTAAAGTTACTTTTATTTACTCATCTCTGCTGTCCTGCGCCTGACTCCTCTGCACCAGCTACACACAGACCCTTACACTAGGGGAGTTGTGAAAGGTCTTGGTCATATATCACTCTCTTAGAAATCCCACCCCGTGTCACTCATATTTAGGAAATTGACCTGCCCTCCAATGAAACAACCTTTTATTCTCTGCTCAGGGGATATCCTCTCTCTCAATTAAACCAGCCGGTGGAGAAACCACACAAACCATGAGCCTTAGAGCCCATGCGAAAATATGCTAATTTAATGTAGTATTATTTATATACTTCCAATTGATAGGTCTATATTTCACTTTGTAATGATTGTTTTCTCTCTTTTTCTTTCCATGTTCTCCGGTCCTGCTGTTCACGCTCCTCATGACAGGTAATTATCTTGATCTTCATCCTTCTCTCCCAAACCTCCATGTTTTAGTTTTCTCTAGATGTGGCCCTGACCACACTCTGTAGCTCCCACTTCATGCAGGTTTATGCATCTGAGGTGATGCACTACAGAGGTGTAGCCTATACTGTTGCAGGAATGCCATTTAAGATAACACAGAAGATGCACAACCTTTGACCTGTGAATACGTTACATGACTTTTCCCTACGAGTTGTGTTGACACAAATTAAACCCCCATTCTGCCAGAGCAGGTAGAGACCCTGTTATCAGGGCAGTAGAGGAAGTCCACCACTCACAGTGATAACACACAGAACATTCACTTCCGTCTGACTGCTCCGCCACTGGCCTTCAACTCGTTCTCTCGCTCTCTCCCTCTTCCTCCCCCTCTCTCTTCCCTTTAAACTCAGTTGGAGAGTGACACGCTTGGATTCTGAAGTCTCAGAGTCTCTCTCAATTCAATTCAAAGGGGCTTTATTGGCATGGAAAACATATGTTTACATTGCCAAAGCAAGTGAAATACACAAACAAAAGTGAGAAGATTTCAAGTGTTATATTATCAGCTATGTACATACAGTTTTAGCAATGTGTATAGTTGTAGTATGAATAGTGGGGGATAAATAAACATATAATTGGTGGTATTTAGTGTTGTTCTCTCTCTCTCTCTCTCTCCCTCTGTCTCTCTCTTTTCCCTTTAAACACAGTTGGAGAGTGTGAGTGTAATATTTACTGTTCACTTTTTATTATTTATTTCACTTTTGTTTATCCATTTCACTTGCTTTGGCAATGTAAACATATGTTTCCCATGCCAATAAAGCCCCTTGAATTGAATTGAGTGACACGCTTGGATTCTGAAGTGATGGAATTAGTTTAATACAAAATTGTAGTTCTGGAACAGAAAAGTAATGTTGTGTCCACAGATAAGGTTCTGGAATGGAGAGTATTTCTCATGAACTTGCATACTGTGCTGTTTGAAGCACTTTACCAACATTACCCACACTACTCAAATACTGTTATTCTAGTCTACCAGCTAGCACCATGAAAGGGACTGTACTGTATGTACCCTTGGGTGGTGATCTACTGTGATGTAGACTCAGAGAGCGGAGCATAGCAGAGAACAATTTAGTCTGATGACTGGAGTGACTCATTGTCGTCCTCCAATGACGTCTGAGCCTAACTGGTCTCTTCACTCATGATCTTTAACAGTTGGAAGGCACTCACACATGAAAGGAGCTGTATTAAAATACTTCTTTAAAAAATGAAATAAAGTCACTCAGCGTCTGATGTCTTAAGCGGATTGAGAGAAAATCCATCTCCCTTAATGTAAGTGCCACTGTTTTACAGAGCCGTGGAAGGCTGGGGATGTGGCTGGGTGGGCTTCTTTTGGCTCAATACTGAGCATAAAATAGTAATTGAGTTATTAAGAGAATGTTTGGATTAAGAAGGGAGGGATGGTTAGGGTCATTTAAGGTGCCATTCAAGTACTAATTTAGCGTAGCACCCTGTATTATCGGCATATTCAACAGCGTTTAAGAAATATATTACCTTCAACAGTGTGATCTTGTGATCAAGCCATCACTGTATTGTGATTATTGGTGTCGTAAAAATGTTAGCTAACGAGTTAGCAATTAGAATGTTTGACATTTCAGTGGAAATACTACCACTATCAGCTTTTTGATAAGCGGTTTAGCAAAAATAAATATCCCGTATTATTGGCCACCTTACTATTTTGTTCAATTACAAGATTTATCTGTTTAATTTTGATCAAAAAAGAGACACCAACCTCGTATCCGAAGTGTTTACTAGAAAGTTGACTAGTTGACTAGCCTTCCAGTAAAAAAAACGACTTCCCTGTCATGTTTTCATTGCGTAGACCGGTGTGCCCTCCTGTAGACTCTTAAAACTGGTTCTACACCAAAATCTTCTTCAGTGCTGTAACCAAATAAAGTCTCATTATTTGTTTTACAGATTAATCTTATGTTTTGAGAAGTAGATAACAGTTTAATACTAACATATAAATGAGTATGAATAATTTAGGTAAAAAGTTGGATATTAAATTGTGTGGTCTGTCGCGCAGTCGAATTTTACAATATACAGCGTGTCCCACTAAATGTGTATATATTACTTTTTTGAAAACTTTTAAAACCTAACTTAACTAATTAAACTGCAATGAAAATCGGTGGTCAGCTACTGTAGCTAGAAGGGTGTCTTTAGTCACAAAACGTACCGTTATTTTCCAGGCCATTTAAATGTTGAGCTCAAGGTGATTTAATCCTCCAACCACAAGAGAGTGTCCGAAGTTAGGAGGTGTCCGATGTTGGGGTAAAATTAGCTAGATATTATGGACCCTGTCTCTTGCAGATAACCCTGAATTAATTGTGAGTAATGATGAGTGAGCAAGTTAGAGGCATAAATGTCATATCCCCAAAAAATGCTAACCTCCACTGTTATTGTAATGGTGAGAGGTTAGCATGTCTTGGGGGTATGATATTTGTGCATTTGTAACTTCTCACTCATTATTCATGATAGGGTTATGCGTAATCATGGTAGCATCCACAATGTGGAAGTGTTTAGAAACTCATTCTATTCTTATTTACAATAAAAGTGACTCTAAAATTACATAATACATTATTTACCATTAATTTCTATTGGGCACAAAATAATCTGAAACACAACCAAAACAAACAGCAAAGCATCCAACAAGTTTGTAGAGTCACAAGCTTGATGTAATCATTACATGCTATAAGAATATGGTACCAAATACTAAACTTTTGACTACTTTAATACACATATAAGTGGATTTGTCCTAATACTTTTAGTCCTCTAAAATGGGGGGCCTATCTACAAAAAAGGCTGTAATTTCTAAACAGTTCAACCGACATGGATGACAATACCTTCAAATTAAAGCTGACAGTCTGAACTTTAACATTATCATCATTGTATCATTCCATATCTAAAGTGCCGGAGTACAGAGCCAAAACAACAAAACATTTGTCACTGCCCCAATACTTTTGAAGCTCACTGTATGTGTGACATGACACCAAAAACCAATGTTAATGATTTTCTGCAACAATGCAATTGATTTGTTGTAAACATAAGTTGTTTTTATTTACTATTTGTCATGTCTTCAAAGTTACACTATCCCATTAAACATGTATAATACATTAGAATGCATTTGAAGAAAGGATCTAGAAATATCCAATTCAGAGATGCAGAATGCTTAGTAGCAGTAACATCTGCCTCAGGTCCCCTCTGACCTTAAATGCAATGTATTCCTTTGCCAATATAATATGTACATTTTGTTAAAGCAAATGTAATTAAACAATTCTCTCGTTGATTGTGTTTAATGCAACCTGCAAAAGGATAGTGACTTAATCAACTTGCCGAATGTAATTAATTTACATCAAGTAAAAGATTAGTCCTCCACCATTGTAATATACAGTATTATGCAAATATTAGACATGTGCATCATGAAAAGCACTCATTAATTAGAAGCCAATAATCCTCTATCTTAAGTGGTACAGAATGGAACCCAGTGCAAAGTGACTGTATAGAGAACTCAGTACACAATGACTGTGGTTCTCTGCTTTTCTGCACTGCTCCTATTACTGTATCATGAACAGTGTCAGTGTTGTTTTCCATTGAGGCTGAATCTGCATTTGTCAGAAAACGTATTCTAAGCTATTAGAAATTCAATCCAGTAATCAAATGGCAAAGGAACAGAACAGCTTGTTATCACCTTGATGCTGTACATGTGTGGTTGTGTAATGTGTGTTAATATTGTCTGGGCATACAGAGAGAGTGGTGTTCTGCAGAGTGTTCCATTCCCCCAGGGAGGACAGAATTATTCTTACCATCCTATGCACAATACGTTTTTCTCTTTTAAGTTATGCTATTCATTAGTTATGACCACACTACTTTTTTCCTCACACCTCCCGCTGTGTCCGACAACATCTAATAAACGGTTGGGGAAATGAAAAGATAGGCCAGTTCTCTAGGGATGACCCCATTTAGTTGACTGGTCGATTGTTTGGTCGATAGGCTGTTTGTCGACCGAGATTTCTTTAGTTGAGCAGTAGGAAAAAAAAAAAAAAGAAGATGAATGGTTTACAAGACACCTGCCTGATTCGTGCCTGTCTGAGTGGACTAATGCATTGTGGAGGCCATAGGGCTGGCACAGTCCCTCACTCTAAGGTATGTGCTACTGAAATTGTATATGGTTAAGGACAATGGTGCAACACTGTCCACGGTTCTGAAACATCAGTGCGCTGTTGAATTGGTGCCTTTTCCTAGACCATGTTGCTATGTGCATAATTGCAAAGCTAATCAGCATATTGGTGTTGAGAACAATGCGGTGAAGGCAGCAGCGGTTAGGAGGCGAGAAAACAGCCCTTGCCATAATTGTCTAAGAAAAGTGAGGAGAAAGGAAACCCCAACTTAATTAGGTCTTCTATAAATAATATCTTAACTGTTAAATGTGCCTGGCTTTGTAAGTCATCCATATATATCTACAGAAATAAGACAGATCCTGCTTCTGTAGCCTGTTTTGAGTGTTTGTTTAATAGTCTACTGATTCCATGAGCACCAAGCCTCACGCAACACAAAATGTCGGATAAACAATTTCACAAATTCGTCTGTATTTAATCTTTGCTATACAGTAATAAAAGCTTGACACTTTTTTTGTTAGAACAGCTTCTGGTATTACTTATACTTTACTTAGTGTTGTTTACACTGTTCCAAATTGTCCGAAAATGTCACGCCTTGACCTTAGAGAGCTTTTTATGTCTCTATTTTGGTTTGGTCAGGGTGTGATTTGGTTGGGCATTCTATGTTCATTTTTCTATGTTTTGTATTTCTTGTATGGCATTGAAGCTCGTCTGGAGGGTTGTTAACACAGTGTTCAGAGAAGGGCCAGAAGTATACAGAATGGTGTCCTCTGCGTAGAGCTGGATCAGAGACTCACCAGCAGCAAGAGCGACATCATTGATGTATACAGAGAAGAGAGTCGGTCCAAGATTTGAACCCTGTGGCACCCCCATAGAGACTGCCAGAGGCCCGGACAACAGGCCCTCCGATTTGAGACACTGAACTCTATCAGAGAAGTAGTTGGTGAACCAGGCGAGGCAATCATTTGAGAAACCAAGGCTATCAAGTCTGCCGATGAGGATGTGGTGATTGACAGAGTCGAAAGCCTTGGCCAGGTCAATGAATACGGCTGCACAGTATTGTTTCTTATCGATGGCGGTTAAGATATCGTTTAGGACCTTGAGCGTGGCTGAGGTGCACCCATGACCAGCTCTGAAACCAGATTGCATAGCGGAGAAGGTATGGTGGGATTCGAAATGGTTGTTAATCTGTTTGTTGACTTGGCTTTCAATACACAGACAATACAAATGGCCACTCCCATCAGTGGGTGCGCTCGCCTCCACCCACCCCGAGATGCCGGGAAGGCAAAGCCCGCCCTCAGCCCAAAGGGGTATGTCAATCTTACCAATCTAGTCCTTTCACATCCTCAAGGACAGGCCTGGAATACAGACAAAGAACATTTGTAAGAGTTTTGGAAAATAGAGTTTGTTTTTTGATCAGTTGTGTGTGTGTGTGTCTATCTCTGTCTCTCTGTCTCTCTCTCTCTCCCTCCATCTCCCTTGCCTAGGGGGAAGGCCACAGCTGGTCACGGCTAGGCAGAGCTATGCCTGAGGCAAACACATGCAGCTGATAGCTAGTGAGTCCAGGGGGTGGGCGAGTGGGGAGGGAGTGGGGGATACAGCACAGTGCTATGGAGCTTTGATTAGCCACAGGATGGATTGTGAGTACAATCTATTTCTATTAATGTTCATGGCAATATGTATGAATTGGAAAACTAGACAAACAATATTCTCTGGCGTACAGTTGTCACCTTTCCAACAATGCTACATATGACAGACCAATTTATGTATGGTGGGTAAAGCTGTCCAGGTAAGATAGCAGTACTCAATCAAAACACCATATACATTGGGTACTATACTGTTTCTATATTCAACATGTCTTATACTTAGCACACATGTGCACTGTTTCCTGTCAGTGCTGCTATGTTCTTTCAAGCCTCCTTTTCCATTTAGTTTCCTTCCTCACTGGCACATCTCTGTCAGATTTTTATTAAACACTTCTCCCTGAAGTGTGAGAAGTGAAGCTGAGAGGTAGCTTGCTACCCATTCATATTTTTTCAAATTCTGAAGGCCTGGCAGAAGCATTGGCCATTCAATCACATCGAGTGGGACAGACAACATCAGCAACAGCAGCAGCAGTTACTAGTGGTCATTAGAGAATGCAGAAGCACGGCTAAAAAGTCGCTCACAGATGGAAAGTGGCCTGCGAGGTGGCCCATGCATTTTCAACGAAGGCGGTGGCCGAAATTTGATCCAGGCAGAGTGGCGCCAGTGCTCATGGCCATGGAAGCTGCTCAGCCGAGGCAGCGAAAATAAAATAATGTCTTATGTGCGGACTGCAGTTACTACATGCCGCTCCCAATACATGTCACTACATACCACGCTCACTGCCCATTGAGGCTGTTAGCGCTGACTCTGGCCCACACCAGCACAGTAAGTCGCAGTAATGCACCGATAACGTTGGACGCCAACTGCCGAAAAACCACACAGAAGAAGAGGGAGGAGGGTGCTAGATAAGGGACACCGGAACACAGTGTCCTTTGCGCCCGCCTGCCAAGCATTGCTTTCCCATACTTCTGTTAACGTTACTTCTGTTAACGTTACAGGGGAAATAACAAGCTAGCTAGGACTAGTATGGCACTACTTGATGGGTGCGGTGGGTAGTCGATTGTCACAACACGGCGCACCCCACACGCTGCTACCCCCAGTCTTGGGGCCACAGTTAGACCCTACTCAGAAAATAGGATTTAATCACTGTAGGAAATGTAGCCTGTGTGGTGAGAGACGGGTTGGCTAACAATGTCACGGAAATTATGTGTGTGCATCAATGAGGCAGAAAGACGTGTGTTGTTACGATTCTGAATGGCCAGATAGCTAGCAACAATGACAAGAAACTGCCTTGTGGGGAATCATAGATGGCTCCTCTCAGCTCGTTGTATCTTGTTATTGATACCATGTCTTGTTTTAGGTGTTTTGACATGTCATGTCTATGCTAATATGGCAAAGATTCCCTAGCTAGCTAACCAACAACTGATGTATTTGAAAGACAACAAGCACTCATTGTGCAAATGTATTTATGTTTTCAATCAACATTTGTCAATAATCTAAGCCAACCCATCTGTTTTTCCCCATAGTTGCAAACACACATGTTTTGTTGATAAACAACCAACCTGTCTATACGTCAGCACATACATCCAACAGCAGGACCAGACTACTTTCCCCCTCTAGCTAGCTGGCTAACACTATCCGTTTACAGAGTCACGTTTTATGCATGCTTATGGTGTTATAGTGATTCACTTTTCGCACGTCGATAATGTTTGTTTGTTTCTTTGCTATGGTCACTGCCAGCTGTTGCTCTCATGTGTAGACTTTTGCGTTTGTAAAGTGCTTAACACTAATCACCTCTTTTTACATCGAGTAGATTACAGTAATGTACTGTGTTCTTTGCTTGATCTAAATGTCCAAAGTGCATGAAGGTACAATATACCCATCAAGAATATTATACTAGCCTAGTTCTCACTATTAGTATAGAATAGTTCATATTAAGGGGTAGTAGTAGTAGAAGCAGAAGCAGTGGCATAGTATTCATTGTTGGAGCACAGGGAGCGAGCAGCGTCACAGAAAGGCTTTGTCACTGCCCACCGCTACGTTCTCTCTGCTGGAATTCCATTTGTTCCTTCACCAGAATGAAATGGCATTGATTGTTGGCTCAGATGTCTGGGAGAAGTGGAAAAAAGAAAAGAAATGAAGATCGAGCGAGCGAGAGACAGAGGGAGGAAAAGCACTTGGTGGTGCTCAGGCAGGCTTCTCTGGATCAACAATGGGGTTTAAAGGGAGAACAACAAAAATTAAATAGAAAATGATAGATAAGAAAGTGTAGCTGTGTGAATTTGTGATGCATGAGCGAGTCTTGCTGATAGGGTCAATGCCAGATGGAACACCTCAAATGTTATTACTGTACAGTCACACAACACGTATTTAAGTTTTTCACTCCAGCCATCCATGTCTCACTGCATTCATGGATATTCTCTTATATCACACTCAACAACTTGAGGAGACAGAGGCAGCACACTTGTTTGTCTCTCAGCACTCTGTGAGAGAATACTATAATAATCTTATCAAATGGAAACTGAAGCAACATGGGTGAGCTATAGTCTCTGTGTGTGTTTGTGTTTGAGTGAGTGAGTCAGTGAGAGTGCGTGAGTGAGTGAGAGTGTACCCTCCAAGAGAGTGTACACCATAGTACCCTCCAAACTCATCATTAAGCTTGGGTCCCTTGGTCTTGACCCCGCCCTGTGCAACTGGGTCCTGGACTTCCAGACGGGCCGACCCCAGGTGGTGAAGGTAGGAAACAACATCTCCACTCCGCTGATCCTCAACCCTGGGGCCCCACAAGGACGCGTTCTCAGCCCCCTTCTGCACTCCCTGTTCACCCACGACTGCATGCCCATGCACGCCTCCAACTCAATCATCAAGTTTGCAGGCTTGATTACCAACAATGAGACAGCCTACAGGGTGGAGGTGAGGGCCTTCGGAGTGTGGTGTCAGGAAAATAACCTCTCACTCAATGTCAGCAAACCAAAAGAGATGATTGTGGACTACAGAAAACAGCAAAGGGAGCAGTATGTACAGGTGCATCAAAGCTGGGACAGAGAGATTGAAAACAGCTTCTATCTCAAGGCCATCAGATTGTTAAACAGCCATCAATAGCACAGAGAGGCGGCTGCCTACCTACAGACTTGAAATCATTGGCCACTTTAAAACCTTTCAGGACTCCCCATCCCGGATCCGGGATTTTTGTCATCAAAACCCCTGACTAGCATAGCGTAGCCTAGCGCCAGAGGTAAATCATAAAATATAATTTCATGAAATCACAAGTGCAATATTGCAAAACACAGCTTAGCCTTTTGTTAATCCATCTGTCGTCTCAGATTTTGAAATTATGCTTTACAGCGAAAGCAATACTTGCATTTGTGTAAATGTATCGATCGCTCTACAAAACAATACGAACAGCTAGCGCCAGGTAACTCGGTAACAAAAACCAGCAAAGCAATCAAATTAATCGTTTACCTTTGATGATCTTCGGTTGGTTTCACTCACGAGACTCCCAGTTAGACCGCAAATGTTCCTTTTGTTCCATAAAGATATGTTTTATATCCAAATACCTCCGTTTGTTTGATGCGTCATGACGAGGAATCCACCGGAAAAAGCGTTCGCGACAACGCAGGAAAAAATTCCAAATTATATCCATAATGTCCACATAAACATGTCAAACGTTGTTTTTGATCCAACTTCAGGGTGTTTTTCACATATCTATTCGATAATAAATCAACCGGCACAGTTGGCTTTTCACTAGGAGCGAGAGAAACAATGGCTACCTTTCAGAATTGCGCAAAAATCACCCGGAGAGCCCCCACCTGTCCACTTACCCAATGTGCTCTTGCAGGCTCATCCTTCAAAATAAAGGCCTGAAACTATGTCTAAAGGCTGTTGACACCTTAGGGAAGACATAGAAAAAGAGGTCTTATTGATGTGACTTCACATATGCGATAGGAAGGCATTGGAACACAGAGCTCTCAAAAAGAGTGTCACTTCCTGGTTGGAATTTTCTCAGGTTTTCGCCTGCAATATCAGTTCTGTTTAACTCACAGACAAAATTCTTACAGTTTTGGAAACTTCAGAGTGTTTTCTATCCTAATCTGACTATTATATGCATATTCTAGTTTCGGGGGCTGAGAAATAGGCAGTTTAAAATGGGTACGCATTTTTTGCCAAAAGTTAAAATTGCGCCCCCTAGTTAGAAAAAGTTTAAATTAATCGTTAATAAATGGAACACTAGTCACTTTAATAATGCCACTTTAAGAATGTTTACATGTATTACTTACAGTGGCAAGAAGAAGTATGTGAACCCTTTGGAATGACCTGTATTTCTCCATAAATTGTTCATGAAATTTGATCTGATCTTCATCTAAGTCACAACAATAGACATATATACAGTCTGCTTAAACTAATAACACACAAACAATTATACATTTTCATGTCTTTATTGAACACACCATGTAAACATTCACAGTATAGGGTGGAAAAAGTATATGAACCCTTCAATTTAATAACTGGTTGACCCTTATTTGGCAGCAATAAACTCAACCAAACGTTTTCTGTAGTTGGTCAGGAGGAATTTTGGACCATTCATCTTTACAAAACTGTTTCAGTTCAGCAATAATCTTAGGATGTCTGGTGTGAACCGCTCTCGAGGTCATGCCACAACATCTTAAATTGGGTTGAGGTCAGGACTCTGACTGGGCCACTCCAGAAGGCGTATTTTCTTCTGTTGACACCATTCTGTTGTTGATTTACTTCTGTGTTTTGGGTCTGTTGAGCTTTAATTGGTGGACAGATAGCCTTACATTCTCCTGCAAAATGTCTTGATAATGATAGCAAGCTGTCCAGGCCCTGAGTTAGCAAAGCAGGCTAAACCATGATGCTCCCTCCACCATACTTTACAGTTGGTGTGGTTTTGATGGTGTGCTGTGCCTTTTTTTCTCCACACATAGTGTTGTGTGTTCCTTCCAAACAACTCAACTTTAGTTTAATCTGTCCACAGAATATTTTGCCAGAAGCGCTGTGTAACATCCAGGTGCTCTTTTGCAAACTTCAGATGTGCAGCAATGTATTTTTTTTGGACAGCAGTGGCTTCTTCCGTGGTGTCCTCCCATGAACACTAGGGGTTCACATACTTTTTCCAGCCTGCACTGTGCATGTTTAAATGATGTATTCAATATAGTCACGAACAATACAATAATTTGTGTAATTAGTTTAAGGACACTGTGTGTGTCTATTGTTGTGACTAAGATGAAGATCAGATCAAATTTTATGAAACATTTATGCAGAAATCCAGGTAATTCCAAAGGGTTCACATACTTTTTCTTGCCACTGTATCTCATATGTATGTACTGTATACTACACTATCTATTGCATCTTAGCCGCTCTGTCACTGCTCATCCATATATTTTATATTTATCAAGTATATCTCTATACTTTGCTCCGTTCATCTTTCCCTCGATCCTGACTAGTCTCCCAGTCCCTGCCGCTGAAAAAAACCTACAGCATGATGCTTCCACCACCATGCTTTACCGTAGAGATGGTGCCAGGTTTCAATCTTGGTTTCATCTGCGGACAATTCATTCGACCTCATGGCTTGGTTTTTGCTCTGACATCCAGTGTCAACTGAGGGACCTTATATAGACAGGTGTGTGCCTTTCCAAATCATGTCCAATCAATTGAAATTACAGCAGGTGGACTCCAATCAAGTTGTAGAAACTTCTCAAGGATGATCAATGGAAACAGGAGGCACCTGATCTCAATTTTTAGTCTCATAACAAAGGGTCTGAATACTTATATAAATAAGGTATTTCAATTTTTTATTTGTGATACATTTGCGAATATTTAAAAAAAAAAAACTGTTTTTGCTTTGTCATTATGGGGTATTGTGTGTAGATTGATGGGCTGTAACGTAACAAAATGTGGGGAAAAGTCAAGGGGTCTGAATACTTTCCAAATGCAGTGTAAATAACATTCTGAGAACATATTTCAATAGGACTGCTAGCTTAGGCATTAACCTCTTGGAACTATAGGGGGTGCTGTTCCGCATTAGCATATTTGTGTCTCCAAATTAAACTGCCTCGTGCTAAATTCTTGATCGTACAATATGCATATTATTGTTATTATTGGATAGAAAACACCTTCTAGTTTCTATAGAAGTTGAAATTTTGTCTCTGAGTTGTACAGAACAATTTCTACAGCACTTTTCATGACAGGGTTCAGATTTCAATTTTTTTTACCTCTGATCTGGGGTCTGTTTTTAAGGCGACAGTGAATGCTATGAAGAAACCGACACTGCCTACGTCTTCCTCTGGGTGTCTGTACGTCATCACGCTTTCAATGGAATCGATGGGATATTCACAGCCAGTATAAAAGACCAAAATGTATAGAGACCGCCCTTTCTCGTCGTGCGCCTGAAGCGTGAAGGGCATCGGACCTGCCTCGTTCCAAATCGTTTTCTAACCAGCAATATTTCTCCGGTCATGTTTTTACTCGTTTTAGGTGTTAAAAACATCATAATGTAGTTAATTTGAAACGTTTTATAGCAATTTATATCCGTTTAGTGCGATTTTAGAGGAATTTATTTGTTGTGCACTCTGAAACTTTGGACACGTTTTGGGGTGTCGGTCGTTGGTGGTGGACATTTCGAAGGACAGAGGACATCTATCGACCAAAAGACGTTTATAACATAGAAAGGATACATTGCCCAAGAATCTGATGGAAGAACACCTCAAAGTAAGCAATATTTAATATGATAAATCGTGTTTCTGTCGAAATATTTTAAACGCATATTTCGCCATTTTGTTTGGTATAGCTTCACTTGGCGAACCCTGTATTGAAAAGTAAGGATAATTTTAAAAATGTAAATCAGCGGTTGCATTAAGAACTAATTTGTCTTTCGATTCCTGTAAACCCTGTATTTTTTAGTCAAGTATATGATTAGCTATTAATTAAACTAGATCACTCTGAAAGATGGCGACCGACATTTTCAGGCTTGTTTTGCTACTATTTTCATTGTGTAACCACGGTTTTGTATGGCTAAATATGCACCTTTTCGAACAAACTGTATATGTATATTGTAAAATGATGTTACAGGAGTGTCATCGGAAGAATTCTGAGAAGGTTAGTGAAAAAATTAATATCTTTTGGCGATGTTGACTTTTATCGCTCACTTTGGCTAGAATCAATGCTGGGCTGCTATGTGCTATGTGCTAAGCTAATATAACGATTTATTGTGTTTTCGCTGTAAGACACTTAGAAAATCTGAAATATTGTCTGTATTCACAGGATCTGTGTCTTTCGATTAGTGTATGCTGTGTATTTTTACGAAATGTTTGATGATTAGTAGTTAGGTAAACACGTTGCTCATTGTAATTATTCTAGTCCATTTGTGACGGTGGGTGCAATTGTAACCTATGGCAGCTACCTGAAATATGCACATTTTTCTAACAAAACCTATCCCATACCATAAATATGTTATCAGACTGTCATCTAATGAGTTTTTTTGTTGGTTAGGGGCTATAAATATCTTAGTTTAGCCGAATTGGTGATGGCTACTGGTGTTGGTGGACAAATAAAAGATGGTGGATTATGCTAATGTGTTTTTAGGTAATAGATGTACATCTTTACATATTGTGTCTTCCCTGTAAAACATTTTAAAAATCGGAAATGGTGGCTTTATTCACAAGATCTGTATCTTTCATCTGGTGTCTTGGACTTGTGATTTAATGATATTTAGATGCTACTATCTACTTGTGAAGCTATGCTAGCTATGCTAAACAGTGTGTGGGGGGTGGGGGGTGCTCCCGGATCCGGGTTTCTGAGGTAATAGGCTGGTCCTCCATATTACTTCACACCTGACTTTGGCATTCTTCTGAATTCTGTTTGGTTTAATGTAATAAGGTGTAACTTTGTAATAACTCCAAAAATAGAACAGTGAGGTTAACTTTGCATCGGGACTTGAAAAATATTTTATTTTATAAAAATACAAAACATACAAACAACAACATCACACAAACATTAACTACATCACACCTGCCCAGGCCCACTAGAACACACCTCCATCTCCATTAACTACATCACACCTGCCCAGACCCACTAGAACACACCTCCATCTCCATTAACTACATCACACCTGCCCAGACCCACTAGAACACACCTCCATCTCCATTAACTACATCACACCTGCCCAGACCCACTAGAACACACCTCCATCTCCATTAACTACATCACACCTGCCCAGACCCACTAGAACACACCTCCATCTCCATTAACTACATCACACTTGCCCAGACCCACTAGAACACATCTCCATTAACTACATCACACCTACCCAGACCCACTAGAACACACCTCCATCTCCATTAACTACATCACACCTGCCCAGACCCACTAGAACACACCTCCATCTCCATTAACTACATCACACCTGCCCAGACCCACTAGAACACACCTCCATCTCCATTAACTACATCACACCTGCCCAGACCCACTAGAACACACCTCCATCTCCACTAACTACATCACACCTGTCCAGTGCCACTAGAACACACCTCCATCTCCATTAACTACATCACACCTGCCCAGACCCACTAGAACACACCTCCATCTCCATTAACTACATCACACCTGCCCAGACCCACTAGAACACACATCCATCTCCATTAACTACATCACACCTGCCCAGACCCACTAGAACACACCTCCATCTCCATTAACTACATCACACCTGCCCAGACCCACTAGAACACACCTCCATCTCCATTAACTACATCACACCTGACCCACTAGAGCACACCTCCATCTCCATTAACTACATCACACCTGTCCAGACCCACTAGAACACACCTCCATCTCCATTAACTACATCACACCTGCCCAGACCCACTAGATCACACCTCCATCTCCATTAACTACATCACACCTGCCCAGACCCACTAGAACACACCTCCATCTCCATTAACTACATCACACCTAACCAGACCCACTAGAACACACCTCCATCTCCATTAACTACATCACACCTGCCCAGACCCACTAGAACACACCTCCATCTCCATTAACTACATCACACCTGTCCAGACCCACTAGAACACACCTCCATCTCCATTAACTACATCACACCTACCCAGACCCACTAGAACACACCTCCACCTCCATTAACTACATCACACCTGTCCAGACCCACTAGAACACACCTCCATCTCCATGAACTACATCACACCTGCCCAGACCCACTAGAACACACCTCCATCTCCATTAACTACATCACACCTGCCCAGACCCACTAGAACACACATCCATCTCCATTAACTACATCACACCTGCCCAGACCCACTAGAACACACCTCCATCTCCATTAACTACATCACACCTGTCCAGACCCACTAGAACACACCTCCATCTCCATTAACTACATCACACCTACCCAGACCCACTAGAACACACCTCCACCTCCATTAACTACATCACACCTGCCCAGACCCACTAGAACACACCTCCATCTCCATTAACTACATCACACCTGTCCAGACCCACTAGAACACACCTCCATCTCCATTAACTACATCACACCTACCCAGACCCACTAGAACACACCTCCACCTCCATTAACTACATCACACCTGTCCAGACCCACTAGAACACACCTCCATCTCCATGAACTACATCACACCTGCCCAGACCCACTAGAACACACCTCCATCTCCATTAACTACATCACACCTGCCCAGACCCACTAGAACACACCTCCATCTCCATTAACTACATCACACCTGCACAGACCCACTAGAACACACATCCATCTCCATTAACTACATCACACCTGCCCAGACCCACTAGAACACACCTCCATCTCCATTAACTACATCACACCTGTCCAGACCCACTAGAACACACCTCCATCTCCATTAACTACATCACACCTACCCAGACCCACTAGAACACACCTCCACCTCCATTAACTACATCACACCTGTCCAGACCCACTAGAACACACCTCCATCTCCATGAACTACATCACACCTGCCCAGACCCACTAGAACACACCTCCATCTCCATTAACTACATCACACCTGCCCAGACCCACTAGAACACACCTCCATCTCCATTAACTACATCACACCTGCACAGACCCACTAGAACACACATCCATCTCCATTAACTACATCACACCTGCCCAGACCCACTAGAACACACCTCCATCTCCATTAACTACATCACACCTACCCAGACCCACTAGAACACACCTCCATCTCCATTAACTACATCACACCTGTCCAGACCCACTAGAACACACCTCCATCTCCATGAACTACATCACACCTGCCCAGACCCACTAGAACACACCTCCATCTCCACTAACTACATCACACCTGTCCAGACCCACTAGAACACACCTCCATCTCCATTAACTACATCACACCTGCCCAGACCCACTAGAACACACCTCCATCTCCATTAACTACATCACACCTGCCCAGACCCACTAGAACACACATCCATCTCCATTAACTACATCACACCTGCCCAGACCCACTAGAACACACCTCCATCTCCATTAACTACATCACACCTGCCCAGACCCACTAGAACACACCTCCATCTCCATTAACTACATCACACCTGCCCAAACCCACTAGAACACACCCCCATCTCCATTATCTACATCACACCTGCCCAGACCCACTAGAACACACCTCCATCTCCACTAACTACATCACACCTGTCCAGACCCACTAGAACACACCTCCATCTCCATTAACTACATCACACCTGTCCAGACCCACTAGAACACACCTCCATCTCCATTAACTACAACACACCTGCCCAGACCCACTAGAACACACCTCCATCTCCATTAACTACATCACACCTGCCCAGACCCACTAGAACACACCTCCATGTCCATTAACTACATCACACCCACTAGAACACACCTCCATCTCCATTAACTACATCACACCTGCCCAGACCCACTAGAACACACCTCCATCTCCATTAACTACATCACACCTGCCCAGACCCACTAGAACACACCTCCATGTCCATTAACTACATCACACCCACTAGAACACACCTCCATCTCCATTAACTACATCACACCTGCCCAGACCCACTAGAACACACCTCCATCTCCATTAACTACATCACACCTGCCCAGACCCACTAGAACACACCTCCATCTCCATTAACTACATCACACCTGCCCAGACCCACTAGAACACACCTCTATCTCCATTAACTACATCACACCTCCATCTCCATTAACTACATCACACCTGCCCAGACCAACTGGAATAAGGCCAGATTCATCAGCACCATTTTATTTCTCTCCGTCACTTTCTCCCTGTGCACCTGCCAATGTAAATCCATTGAACGAGACAAGTTACCAGACAGGACATATTGCTAATGTTCTTCCCATTAATAACCTGAATGACAATTAACTTGTGGGCGGTTGTGGTGATGACGTCCTTTTCGATGACGTCGTCCATCGGGATTCCCCAAAAAAAGAAGACGCTCTGGATTGTTCACTGGAGTCAGATGTGAAGGATGAGGTTGATCATCAGGAGTCAGATGTGAAGGAGGAGGTTGATCATCAGGAGTCAGATGTGAAGGAGGAGGTTGATCATCAGGGGTCAGATGTGAAGGAGGAGGTTGATCATCAGGAGTCAGATGTGAAGGAGGAGGTTGATCATCAGGAGTCAGATGTGAAGGAGGAGGTTGATCATCAGGAGTCAGATGTGAAGGAGGAGGTTGATCATCAGGAGTCAGATGTGAAGGCGGAGGTTGATCATCAGGAGTCAGATGTGAAGGAGGAGGTTGATCATCAGGAGTCAGATGTGAAGGAGGAGGTTGATCATCAGGAGTCAGATGTGAAGGAGGAGGTTGATCATCAGGAGTCAGATGTGAAGGAGGAGGTTGATCATCAGGAGTCAGATGTGAAGGAGGAGGTTGATCATCAGGAGTCAGATGTGAAGGAGGAGGTTGATCATCAGGGGTCAGATGTGAAGGAGGAGGTTGATCATCAGGAGTCAGATGTGAAGGAGGAGGTTGATCATCAGGAGTCAGATGTGAAGGAGGAGGTTGATCATCAGGAGTCAGATCTGAAGGCGGAGGTTGATCATCAGGAGTCAGATGTGAAGGAGGAGGTTGATCATCAGGAGTCAGATGTGAAGGAGGAGGTTGATCATCAGGAGTCAGATGTGAAGGAGGAGGTTGATCATCAGGAGTCAGATGTGAAGGAGGAGGTTGATCATCAGGAGTCAGATGTGAAGGAGGAGGTTGATCATCAGGAGTCAGATGTGAAGGAGGAGATTGATCATCAGGAGTCAGATGTGAAGGAGGAGGTTGATCATCAGGAGTCAGATGTGAAGGAGGAGGTTGACCATCAGGAGTCAGATGTGAAGGAGGAAGTTGATCATCAGGAGTCAGATGTGAAGGAGGAGGTTGATCATCAGGAGTCAGATGTGAAGGAGGAGGTTGATCATCAGGAGTCAGATGTGAAGGAGGAGGTTGATCATCAGGAGTCAGATGTGAAGGAGGAGGTTGATCATCAGGAGTCAGATGTGAAGGAGGAGGTTGATCATCAGTGAACCTCTAGGATTGTGGGCTGGGCTGGCGTTTCCACTTCCAGCTTGGTCATATATTTCGACACATTGAATGTTGATACTGTGAAACTATGTTATATATTTGTACCTCCTGTTTCATGAAGTGATGTCACTAAGTACTGCCCCTATATATATATATTGCATTCGGAAAGCATTCAGACCCCTTCACTTTTTCCACATTTTGTTATGTTACAGCCTTATTCTAAAATTGATTCAATCATTTTTTCCCCCTCATCAATCTACACAATACCCAATAATGACATCACAATACCCAATAATGACATCACAATACACCATAATGACAAAGCAAAAACAGGTAAATAAATGAAAAAATTTGATTTTCTTTAAAAAACAAGGACATTTCTAAGTGACCCCAAACTTTTAATGGTAGTGTACATCTACATGATGTATTGTTACACCATGTAGGAGCAGTATAGACCTAGTCTGTTCATTATATACATCTACATGATGTATTGTTACACCATGTAGGAGCAGTATGGACCTAGTCTGTTCATTATATACATCTACATGATGTAATGTTACACCATGTAGGAGCAGTATAGACCTAGTCTGTTCATTATATACATCTACATGATGTATTGTTACACCATGTAGGAGCAGTATAGACCTAGTCTGTTCATTATATACATCTACATGATGTATTGTTACACCATGTAGGAGCAGTATGGACCTACAGTAGCTAGCTACTTATTTAGATTTAGTTTGACTTAATGAAACTGCCTCAAATGTGCTGTAGTAAACATTTTTTATCCGCACTAATCAATCAACACTTTATTGTCTTTGTATGTCTCAATATAATGGTATTATTTAATTAAATCCATTTACAATAATCTTTGTCTAAAAATAAAATATGATCCTCAACTGCGTTTCCCCCCCAGTCAGCAGACGGCGATGTGCGTCTTTCAGGCGACGCTGTCAGAGTGACGTATAATCTAGTGGACGGTTCTTCATAAACAGCTCGTCAACCACCTCGGTAGCTTGCTAGCCAACATAGCCGAAGGATTCAAGCTATTTATACGCTTTCGGTGTATATAAGCTACTGTGTGTTAGACACACTTCTGTCGTATCTACTTGTTAACCTATTTAATATAATATTACGTTATTTTGTATTAGTCAGCTATAGTAGCTGACTGGTTAAATTAGCACTAGCCTAGTCGCTAATGATAGCTAGCTAGCTAACATCCCCGAACATGAGCTCCCTAAACTTCTCCCCTCTTGTTAAAGAAGAGGAGGTCTGCTGGACGGAGAAAGAAGCTCTGGGGCTGAACATTGTCGTGAAAGAGGAGAAGGAAGAAGAGGATATCACAGTAAAACAAGAAGTAGAGGGTAAGGCTGTTACAGTGAAAGAAGAAGAGAAAGACGTTTCAGTGAAAGAAGAGGAAGAGGCGTTCAGAGTGAAAGACGAGGAGGAAGAGAAAGAGGAGGATGCAGTTTTTGGAGTGAAGAAGGAAGGGGAGATTACTGTCACATTGAAAGATGAAGAGGTGGAGATAGGAGATCTGATTAACACTAGTAAGTACCGCCATATATTTTTTTTAAACTTTGGATAGTCGGAGTTGGCTCGTCAATACCTCTTCAACGGTGGGCCCAGGATGATGACTGATATGTCTAGAATCAGACGAAGTAGAGAACAAGCTACCCCTTGAAATCTCCGTTCCGTTTCCAAAAAGTGACTTAACATATATATTTGAGAAGGGTCTATCTGCTGACCGCAGACTGGGGGGCACTGCATGTAGTGATTTTCATGTAGTGATGTTTTACTACACACCGTGCCCCCCAGTAGTACCATGCGAGAGTTGGGTTGGCTACAACAAAGAGTATGGATGTCCTGACAAGATGTCTCTCCGCCCTAACAAGTGGAGTCGTTGTCCACAAAGCTTCACTGTGGGTTGTCTAGCTCCCGCCTATCCTTTCTTTGGATTGGTGGATTCATCTTATTATTGTAATCTATTGTTTATATTCTATGAGGGTTTTTGTCGTCAACCGCCTGTATTCAATGGAGAGAGATGCTAAGCTACTAACATGAATATGCACTGCCTGTATTCAATTGAGAGAGATGCTAAGCTATTAGCATGAATATGCATAGCGATCTGGAGACAACTCCTATAATGTTTTTATCAAAGTTGTCGGTATGTCACGTGTCCACGTAACAACTTAAACATTACGAAACTTCTGTTAGATCAAGTAAACCTCACGTAGCAAATAAGCCATTGATTTTGTTGTTGACCAAATTCGACACTTTCCACATTGGGTTGATAATTGTTTCCACTTGGATACAACCAACTGTAGCCTACTGGCATGACTTAGAGAGTTACAACCTACTGTAGCCTACTGGCATGACCTAGAGAGATACAACCTACAGTAGCCTACTGGCATGACCTAGAGAGATACAGCCTACTGTAACCTACTGGCATGACCTAGAGAGTTACAACCTACTGTAACCAACTGGCATGACCTAGAGAGATACAACCTACAGTAGCCTACTGGCATGACCTAGAGAGATACAACCTACTGTAACCTACTGGCATGACCTAGAGAGATACAACCTACTGTAACCTACTGGCATGACCTAGAGAGATACAACCTACTGTAACCTACTGGCATGACCTAGAGAGTTACAACCTACTGTAGCCTACTGGCATGTCCTAGAGAGATACAACCTACTGTAACCTACTGGCATGACCTAGAGAGTTACAACCTAGTGTAACCTACTGGCATGACCTAGAGAGATACAACCTACTGTAACCTACTGGCATGACCTAGAGAGTTACAACCTACTGAAGCCTACTGGCATGACCTAGAGAGATACAACCTACTGTAACCTACTGGCATGACCTAGAGAGATACAACCTACTGGCATGACCTAGAGAGTTACAACCTACTGGCATGACCTAGAGAGTTACAACCTACTGTAGCCTACTGGCATGACCTAGAGAGATACAACCTACTGTAACCTACTGGCATGACCTAGAGAGTTACAACCTACTGTAACCTACTGGCATGACCTAGAGAGTTACAACATACTGTAACCTACTGGCATGACCTAGAGAGATACAACCTACTGTAACCTACTGGCATGACCTAGAGAGATGCAACCTACTGTAGCCTACTGGCATGACCTAGAGAGATACAACCTACTGTAACCTACTGGCATGACCTAGAGAGATACAACCTACTGTAACCTACTGGCATGACCTGGAGAGATGCAACCTACTGTAGCCTACTGGCATGACCTAGAGAGATACAACCTACTGTAACCTACTAGCATGACCTAGAGAGATACAACCTACTGTAGCCTACTGGCATGACCTAGAGAGATACATCTACTGTAGCCTACTGATATGACCTAGAGAGTTACAACCTACTGTAACCTACTGGCATGACCTAGAGAGTTACAACCTACTGTAGCCTACTGGCATGACCTAGAGAGATACAACCTACTGTAACCTACTGGCATGACCTAGAGAGATACAACCTAATGTAACCTACTGGCATGACCTAGAGAGATACATCCTAATGTAACCTACTGGCATGACCTAGAGAGTTACAACCTACTGTAGCTACTGGCATGACCTAGAGAGTTACAACCTACTGTAGCCTACTGGCATGACCTAGAGAGATACAACCTACTGTAACCTACTGGCATGACCTAGAGAGATACAACCTACTGTATCCTACTGGCTTGACCTAGAGAGCTAAAGTTGTAAAATTCCTGGATTTTAAATGAATATTTTCTAGTAATAATGATAATTTCTATCTTCCTATCCATCTGTGGGTTCACTCTCTTTTGTCTTCCTCTCTACACCAATAATAGACAACTACTGTGGGATCCGCTGCGTCCGTGTGTGTGTTAACTATTAGAATGCTGTACTAGAATGCTTAAAAGGCCTCTAAAAATTTTAATATCGGTTATCGGTATCGTTTTTTGGGGTAAGGAAAATATTGGATATCGGTATTGGCCAAAAATGTAATATCGGTGCATCCCTTTATTCTGAAATGTTTCACAATACCCCATAATGGCATCACAATACCCCATAATGACATCACAATACCCCATAATGCCAACGCAAAAACAGGTTTAGGTTTTTTGCAAATGTATTGAAACTATTCCCCAGGATAACTAGTCTCAGAGTAATGTAAGATCTCAGGATAACTAGTCTCAGAGTAATGTAAGATCCCAGGATAACTAGTCTCAGAGTAATGTAAGATCCCAGGATAACTAGTCTCAGAGTAATGTAAGATCCCAGGATAACTAGTCTCAGGGTAATGTAAGATCCCAGGATAACTAGTCTCAGAGTCATGTTAGATCCCAGGATAACTAGTCTCAGAGTAATGTAAGATCCCAGGATAACTAGTCTCAGAGTAAAGTAAGATGCTTGGAAAAAGAAGCTGAAAAGAATAACAGAACGGCACCATTAGAACTAAAATGTGTCCCTGGATGTCAGACCCCCAACCCTCCAAACTGTAAATAAATAATAAAATGTGTCTCCTTGGCAACATTAGAACCTCGGTACGTTTACTGTGTATGTCGAGACAAAGGAATGATGTAAACAAATAATCAAAAATATTTTTGTCAATGAGACAGTATATAAACAAAGGAATGACCAAACCCCCTTTGGTGACTGAATGCTTGTAAGGAAAACTACATGATCAAAACATTAGATCACATCAAATAAGCCTGAGTGGTTTCACCTCCTCCCAGACTATACTGGATACTACAGTTATAACTACATAGTTATACAGGATACTACATAGTTATACAGGATACTACATAGTTATACAGGATACTACATAGTTATACAGGATACTACAGTTATACAGGATACTACAGTTATACAGGATACTACAGTTATAACTATACATAGTTATAGAGGATACTACAGTTATACATGATACTACAGTTATAACTATACATAGTTATACAGGATACTACAGTTATAACTATACATAGTTATACAGGATACTACAGTTATACAGGATACTACAGTTATAACTATACATAGTTATACAGGATACTACAGTTATACAGGATACTACAGTTATAACTATACATAGTTATACAGAATACTACAGTTATACAGAATACTACAGTTATACAGGATACTACAGTTATAACTATACATAGTTATACAGGATACTACAGTTATAACTTAACATAGTTATACAGGATACTACAGTTATAACTTAACATAGTTATACAGGATACTACAGTTATGACTTAACATAGTTATTCCAAAGGTGGGCTACTTACTATCCACTGTTTGCAAGCCACCGTTGCTGATCTATTTTATTTATTTATTTCACCTTTATTTAACCAGGTAGGCAAGTTGAGAACAAGTTCTCATTTAGAACTGTGACCTGGCCAAGATAAAGCAAAGCAGTTCGACACTTACAAAAACACAGAGTTACACATGGAGTGTAACAAACATACAGTCAATAATACAGTAGAAAAATAAGTCCAAGATAAAGCACAGAGAACTGTTCCTTTATTCAGGACATTTAGAATGATAACGCATTACAGGTTATTGTCCTGTTAGGACAGTTTTTTGTATTCAGATCTCTGAAATGCACTCTAACTATGTAACATTTAGTGTCTCCTTATGTTACGCTGGGAAAACAGTTTTCATGGGCACAGAAATCCTAAATCATTTCAGAGTTTGCTTAATCAAATGGTTCTAACCTAGTCACCTTAACTTTATTGACAACACCCAAATGGACACTGTCATTAATGTGTTTCTTCAATAATTACACATCATTCTTAATACTGTAGCTGTTTAGTTAGTCACATGTTCAACTATCATCAGCTGATCCAGGAAATCATTTTCTGAATGCCAGTCACATGACAAACATCACGACATGCAACAACAACCAAAGTGCTTCTTCATTCATTACTCTGGTAAAGACAGTAATGCCGTGCTCCACGTTGGATCCAACATCCCTAACAAATTGATGTTTATAATGTGTTATTGTCTGCTTGATTTACTGTAGGGTCTTGTTAGTCTGTTTGGACACAGAGATACTTAGCTCATAATGTGTAGAGAACTGTTCCTTGATGGATAGGCTATTGTACAACACACAGAGCTATTTTCCTTTATTCAGGACATTTAGAATGACAACACATTACAGAGTAGCCTAGTGGGATTATTCACAAAATTATCTGGTGATCAGGTTATGAAATGTCATGACAAAGACATTTAAGTTTCGATGTTTCACCTGAAATATTAAATTATATATAGTCCTATGTTAGGTGAAGTTATGGGTCCTACAGTAGGTCTATGTTATTGTTAGGTGAAGTTATGGGTCCTACAGTAGGTCTATGTTGTTGTTAGGGGAAGTTATGGGTCCTACAGTAGGTCTATGTTATTGTTAGGTGAAGTTATAGGTCCTACAGTAGGTCTATGTTGTTGTTAGGTGAAGTTATGGGTCCTACAGTAGGTCTATGTTATTGTTATGGGTCCTACAGTAGGTCTGTGTTGTTGTTAGGTGAAGTTATGGGTCCTACAGTAGGTCTATCTTGTTTTTAGGTGAAGTTATAGGTAATAGTAATGTGAAATGCACTCAAAAACAACCTGTAAATGGAGGTTATTTTTGTTATTATTATTTTTTTTTTGCTGTTTGCTGTTGAAGAATCATAATGGGTCGACCCCTACTATGTTATTGTTTGGTGAAGTTATGGGCCAATTTGTTAAGCACTTAGTGTACAAACCCTCATTGTCAGGCTGATGGAAAAGCTAGCTAAAGAGCATTTTACTGGTTGAAGTGTTTTTTAAGTATAAAGCAGTTGATATGCGACAATAACACAAACATATTAAGCAGGACATTCAAAACGAGCCTGACAATTATAATCCAATAGTAGTGTTAAATTCACTCATATTCAACCTGTAAATGGAGGCTATTATTGCTGTCAGCCTATGAGAACTCCCCTGAGTTTCCCCCCACGGTGGTGAATTAGTGAATAGACTCAGAGCTTAATGTGAGTTTCCTTGAGTAGCACTCCTGATCTTGCGCTGTAATATTCAGAATACATTGTGGAAAAACTAAAATCTTCACTCACCATTTTTGTTCCATGCAGATATACTACATCCTCATTAGCAGGGAGGAGTTTCTGCAATCAAATTGTGTGTGCATTGACCTCGTGGCGCAATTTTATCAAACACCGAAAAGGGCCTATATTGGAGACCAATAGTTGTCTGGCACACTGCTTAGGATTTCAACATCATGAATAACGTATTTCTAGTTCCCACTAATTTGAAAACAAGACAAAATATGACTTGTTACTAACTTGACTGTCTTAATTGTGAAATTTAACAGACGTACATTGTTGCACAACATCATGGGCATCACCTTTTACCTCAAATAAACAGTGGATTTCTGCTGTTTTTGGGCCTTTAACCGTCTGACTTTGTTGTTCACACAGGAGAGAGGCGTGACTATCATGGATCCTCTGGGGAGCCTCAACAACATCCTGATGCTGACGAGGCAGAGAAGAGTCTCTCCAGATCACAACTCCTCCAGAAACACCAGCAGAGACCCACAGGGAAGAAATCTAACTGCTGCTCTGACTGTGGGAAAAGATTCAACTCTTCAGTAAAACTTAAAATACACCAGAGAACACACAAAGGAGAGAAATCTTTTAACTGTAATCAATGTGGGAAGAGTTTTACTACATCTGGCTCTCTGATTTTACACCAGAGAACACACACAGGAGAGAAACCTTATAGCTGTGATCAATGTGGGAAGAGTTTTACAACATCTAGCCAGCTGACTATACACCAGAGAATACACACAGGAGAGAAACCTTATAGCTGTGATCAATGTGGGAAGAGTTTTACCACATCTGGTCATCTGACTTTACACCAGAGAACACACACAGGAGAGAAACCTTATAGCTGTGGTCAATGTGGGAAGAGTTTTGGTCAAGCTAGCCAGCTGACAGTACACCAGAGAACACACACAGGAGAGAAATCTTATAGCTGTGGTCAATGTGGGAAGAGTTTTGGTCAATCTATCAATCTGAAAGTGCACCAGAGAAGACACATAGGAGAGAAACTCTATAGTTGTGATCATTGTGGGAAGAGTTTTGTTACATCTGACCAGCTGACAGTACACCAGAGAATACACACAGGAGAGAAACCTTATAGCTGTGATCAATGTGGGAAGAGTTTTACTACATCTGGCTCTCTGACTTTACACCAGAGAACACATACAGGAGAGAAATCTTATGGCTGTGGTCAATGTGGAAAGAGTTTTGGTCAATCTAGCCAGCTGACATTACACCAGAGAACACACACAGGAGAGAAACCTTTTAGCTGTGTTCAATGTGGAAAGAGTTTTTGTCAATCTAGCAATCTGACAGTGCACCAGAGAAGACACACAGGAGAGAAAGCCTATAGTTGTGATCAATGTGGGAAGAGTTTTGTTAAATCTGACCAGCTGACGGTACACCAGAGAATACACACAGGGGAGAAACCTTATAGCTGTGATCAATGTGGGAAGAGTTTTACTACATCTGGCTCTCTGACTGTACACCAGAGAATACACACAGGAGAGAAACCGTATAGCTGTGATCAATGTGGTAAGAGTTTTGGTCAATCTAGCCAGCTGACATTACACCAGGGAAAACACACAGGACAGGAACCTTATAGTTGTGGTCAATGTGGGAAGCGTTTTGGTCAATCTAGCCAGCTGACATTACACCAGAGAACACACACAGGAGAGAAATCTTGGAGCTGTGATCAATGTGGGAAGAGATACTCTAGTAAAAGATCTCTGAGCAAACATCAGAAAATACATGAAGGAGTTTTTTCATGATATCAATTAAATAATTAAATAATGTCACAATGTAGATTATTTTAACATTGTAGTAGGAGTTTTTTAATGAATGTCAATGTAGAACCCTAAATGTTTGCCCCATGTTCAATTGATTTTACCCTCAGGGAAAAAACCCAGGCTCTGAATTGAAAGAGTTACTATTTATGTGATTTAACAAAAAGTGACTAACAAAAAATAATTGTGTTACACTTACCACGTTGGTGACCCACTGGAATCAAAATGTAGCTAGCTGTTTACCACGTTGGTGACCCACTGGAATCACAATGTAGCTAGCTGTTTACCACGTTGGTGACCCACTGGAATCACAATGTAGCTAGCTGTCTACCACGTTGGTGACCCACTGGAATCACAATGTAGCTCGCTGTTTACCACATTGGTGACCCACTGTAATCACAGTGTAGCTAGCTGTTTACCACGTTGGTGACCCACTGGAATCACAATGTAGCTAGCTGTTTACCACGTTGGTGACCCACTGGAATCACAATGTAGCTAGCTGTTTACCACGTTGGTGACCCACTGAAATCAAAATGTAGCTAGCTGTTTACCACGTTGGTGACCCACTGGAATCACAATGTAGCTAGCTGTTTACCATGTTGGTGACTCACTGGAATCACAGTGAAACACTCCAAAATGTTTAGGTTTTCAATATATCCCAAACTGTTTCTGCATATTGGTTATTGATTTGGACACGTTAAAACTGTGTTTTGATATTGCACAATTCCCATTTAGCAAAATGTCATTCAAAAGACGTTGAATATATGTTCCGTTGTAGTTGAAGATGAAAGTTGAAAATATGTCTTTTCAGGTCGTTTTTTCAATGAAAAAAAATATTATCATAATAATATAAATTAGTCTATAATCAATTTTATTAACAATCTCACATCACTCCAGTATTTCTTGACAACATTCAAGTGCTAATTGTCTTTAGTCCACTACTGAAGAAGCATGACTCAAATCACCTCATATTTCAAACATTCAGCCTGACAAAAGATACATGTTTTATTATTCCATGCCTCACCATTAAGTTAATTATTGCCAATACATATTAACAAAGTGGTGAACATTTTGGTTTTGATATTTCATATTATGTAACATTTAGTAATCATAGTTATTCATGCAACCAACTTGACATTTTTGGGTACAATTATATTGACATTGTTACCCTGCTTTTATATCCAACAACATGCCTATCTAGTGAATCCTGACAAGAGAGAGAAGCTCCGCAGTTAGGTGGAAAGTTACTACGGATATCGCAGGAGTTTCCTCTTGAAATCAGACATGTCCGTGTTAAGGACAACTTGGTTGCTGATTATCTCAAGGGTGGGCAGTCAAATAGATTTGTGTTTTGCATTTAGACAGGAGAGAAACCACAATTTATTTTGACACGTTTTTCCCGTGTTGGATATTAGTTTTTATCTCTTATTCTTTTCTGTATTTTTTTTTAGCTGCACTGTTGGGGGCTCGTAAGTAAGAGTTCCAGTGTTGTATCCGGCGCATGTGACTAATACAATTTGATTTGAGTTTTGTTTGGGCTCGTTCCAAGGGGACGAGAGTTTTAGAAGCTAGTGAGGAAAGAATGGAAATGGAAATGAAAAAGGAGAAAAAAATAATATGATTGTATATTATTATTTAGAAATGTTTTTTTCTTGTTTTTAATTGTTGACAGCCAGTAGACACCATGTTTATATTGTAGAAGGTGAAGCATTGTAGATTATGTGAAATGGAAGTTGTGGAGATACTCTGAATGATTGGCTATGAAAAGCCAACTGACATTTACTCCTGAGGTGCAGATCTGTTGCACGTTTGACAACCACTGTGATTATTATTATTTGACCCTGCTGGTCATTTATGAACATTTGAACATCTTGGCCATGTTCTGTTATAATCTCCACCCAGCACAGCCAGAAGAGGACTGGCCACCCCTCATAGCCTGGTTCCTCTCTAGGTTTCTTCCTAGGTTCTGGTCTTTCTAGGGAGTTTTTCCTAGCCACCGTGCTTCTACACCTGCATTGCTTGCTGTTTGGGGTTTTAGGCTGGGTTTCTGTACAGCACTCTGTGACATCAGCTGATGTAAGAAGGGCTTTATAAATACATGTGATTGATTGATTGTACAACTGAATGCATTCAACTGAAATGTGTCTTGGGCGCACTGATTGGTGTCACCTCGTTAGTCAGTATGTGTTACACCTGTGCTGGCTTGTCCATCACGTTAGTGGGAAGGTGTTTCACCTGAGCTGGTCCAGGTTCTATTTAAGAGTGTCTGACCCAGTACTCCAGTTGTCTTGACAAACTTAAGACAGGAAAGCAAACCAAAAAGGTGGAGAGTCAACACCTTTAGTTGCTCCACCTTTTTGGTTTGCTTCCTGTCTTTAAGTTTATTGTGGGTTTTTCTTTTGTTTTCCTCTTTTTGGGCAGATTTAGTGGGTCTCATGGTGGGTGTCTTTTCGGTCCCAGTTGTTGTTACTAGTCAACTTTCAGTGACACCCCCATAGTGTCTTTCAGAACCCCTCCTAAAACCCCACCTGTTTAGTTGTTGTCAGTGACTCTGTTAGTTCTAAAAAAAACAAGCTTATATTTTGGGTTGGATATAGCATCATATTGTTAATATTTTAATCAATGGCATTTCCTTTCATTTTCTTTCTTTCTTGCTCATTAGTCTTTCAGTTGTTTTTCTTCTGTTTTTTATCCTCTTATGTTTGTTGTGTATGTAACCGATGTGAAATGGCTAGCTAGTTAGCGGTAGTGCGCGCTAATAGCGTTTCAATTGGTGACGTCACTCGCTTTGAGACCTTGAAGTAGTGGTTCCCCTTGCTCTGCAAGGGCCGCGGCTTTTGTGGAGCGATGGGTAACGATGCTTCATGGGTGACTGTTGTTGATGTGTGCAGAGGGTCCCTGGTTCGCGCCCGGGGTGAGGGGACGGACTAAAGTTATACTGTTACATGTACTAAATATATCTGTTTAATTTTTTGTGTTTAATTTTCATAGTTTTTCCTGTGAAACCATTGTGTTGCATCCATGTCTGAAATGTGCTGTATAAATAAAGCTTGATTTGATTTGAAAACATTGCAAAACAAATTAACCCAATGACTGACCAATCAACAGACTCTTGGTCCATCTTAGTATGAAAAACAGCACGTAGCAGCATAGCCTTTATGTCATTATTATAGATGACGTCCCACACCGTAGCAGCATAGCCTTTATGTCATTATTATAGATGACATCCCACACCATAGCACGTAGCAGCATAGCCTTTATGTCATTATTATAGATGACATCCCACACCGTAGCAGCATAGCCTTTATGTCATTATTATAGATGACATCCCACACCGTAGCAGCATAGCCTTTATGTCATTATTATAGATGACATCCCACACTGTAGCAGCATAGCCTTTATGTCATTATTATAGATGACATCCCACACCGTAGCATGTAGCAGCATAGCCTTAATGTCATTTACCAAACCACTGGCCGTGTTTGAGAGCATCAAATCCATGCTGCATTGTGGGAAAAATGGTGACTGGCTGACTGATTTATAAATTATAATGAGTAGTTATTTATGATGTAAGGTGATTTGTAGATCAATCAGTCGCCTGCAATGTCGAACCAGCCCAATACCAAACCAATCAGGTGGTTGTTCGATGAAATGAATCTCCAGACGTCATTGATGACGTGCTGCTGATAAAGTGATACGGGCATCAACACAAAAAAAAAGTTTACTGCTTTCAATGCAGTGATTCAATTCAATTCAATGATACCTCCGGTATCAAACATAACATCCATATTGAAAAGTTGACAAAACAAAAAGGAGCAAGCAGGTTGATTTCCTCTGTCGTCTTGAGCCCACGGCAAGAACGCACCAGAGCCCACCGTGCTAACGGGTTCCCACTAGATAACACAACCACACAGTTAATGAAAAGCATGAGGTGACGCTTGAGCTAGATATCAACCTATCGAGCTAGTGTGACCTTCCTGGTCTCTCAAGTCAGTGAGTCAACACAGGAAGGAGCAATGGATGGATAGTTAATTTATTTCCAACGCTGCAATGATGGGACACACACAGTATGGATGAATGATCAGTAGTGACGGGATATAAATAGCACTCCCACAGCAATTCTACATTAATCTGCCCTTTAATATACTAACAAAAAAACAATTGAAATGTCTATCAAAGTTATTGTGATCGTATAGTGGATTCCTAATAATTTCTAATTTACTATAATAAATGAAGCAATTGTTTACATGTGTCTCATATTCACTACATCAGAATAAACTGTCATCCATTTTACTAACAAAATATATCAAATATACCTGAGAAATGACTCAAAGTCCACCTCTGGTGGCGAGGAAGTATAATACACCTAAACTAACAAAACCGGGCTAATAAACTGGCTGGTGTTCATGGGTTTATAGAACATGTACTTTATACATTTGTCATAAATGACCTGCATTGATGAGACACACAGTGTGGATGAATGATCAGTAGTCGACGGTAAAAATAACACTCCTAAAGAAGATGCATTTTCCAGTTAGATACCAACTTGAAAGAGGGAACTTTAGCATAAAACCCACATGGAAAACGGAGATTTGGCAAATAACATATAAAGAGAGGCTTATTTGACACCAAACCAACAACAGTAGTTACTAAAACATAAATTGCTAATGTATGATTTAAAAGGTGGATTTTATGATGTAATGTCAACTTTATATATTTCTATCCCGGGACTATTCAATTTTGAACTCACCCACAGCAATTCTCCATAAATCTGCTGTGGATTACCCGGAATCCCGAAATAAATTAATACATATGTGATAATTCAAAAACATAACTGGTTGTGTTTATAGGGAACCAGATCGTGAACACAACTAAGTTACTAAGTCTATAACCACACTGTATTGTTACACTGGTGAGTAAAAACTCATGCTTCCTACACTAACTTTTTGTCTGAACATTATAATATATATTTTACGTCACACTAGCGTCATTGTCTTAAAGTCGCACATCTTCATCGCAGTCAGAGGTTCAGACTGAGCGTTACCCACTCCAGTCAGCAGATGGCGGTGTGCGATTTTAAGGCAATGCTGTTAGTGTGACGTATAATCTAGTGGACGGAACGCAATGCTGTTAGTGTGACGTATAATCTAGTGGACGGAACGCTTCTTTCAGCAGCAGCAACATTTAGTCAGACACCTCCGTAGCTTCCTAGCCAAAATAGCCAAACCCATAAAGCTCTTTAGAAGATTTAGTGTATATTAGCCACTGTATTTTAAACCCTCTTCTGTCGTCTAGTTAGTAAGTTATCCTATTCCATTTCATATTTACGTTGTTGTAGTTATTATTCAGCTGGCGGGCTGGTTAAATTAGCATTAGCCTAGCTAGCTAACATCTCAGACCATGAGTTCACTAAATTACTCTCTTCCTGCTGAAGAAGAGACGGTCTGCTGGACGGAGAAAGAAGCTCTCATCAAAGAGGAGGAGGAAGAGAAGGATGTTACAATACAAAAACAAGTAGAGGGTGAGGCTGTTACAGGGAAAGAAGAGAAAGACGTTACAGTGAAAGAAGAGGCGTTCAGAGTGAAAGAGGAGGAGGGTGTTACAGTAAAAGATGAGGAGGTTTCAGTTTTTGAAGTGAAAGCGGAGGAGGGGGAGAATACGGTCAAATCAGAAGAAGAGGAGGAGGAAGAGGAGACTGTTACAATACAAAAACAAGTAGAGGGTGAGGTTGTTACCCTGAAAGAAGAAGAGAAAGACGTTTCAGTGAAAGAAGAGGAGGAGGGGGAGATTACGGTCTCATCGGAAGAAGAGGATGAGGAAACTGGATATCTGGGCCCGATTTCCCAAACGCAATTTAAGGCATCCAGTGGTTCTAAAGATGAACTTAGCCATAAGATGGTTTTGAGAAACCGGGCCGTGATTACCACTGGTAAGTACTGTCTTAAATACAGAGGTACAAACTCTGCAGTTGTTGAACTGATGTTTGGTGTTAAAGGGGAAATCTGCAATTGCTACATCCATATTTTGACTTTTAAATTATTTATTCATAGGCATTGATTCTTGGATAATATAACACATGCCTCATGAGCTTAGTTCAACTGTTGTACCCCATCAGAACCCAAAAGAAGCTTTTTTTACTCCAATGTTTAGAAACAATGTAAATCAACAGCCTCAACATGGTTAACTATAATGTTGATATCATGGATGGTCAGTCCTTTCATCCATAGGTCTGTCTATGAATTTGAGAGTAGTTAAATGTCTCCAGACCCATCATCATCTTATCAGCAAAACAGTGGTGGAATTACAGCTTTGTTATTGTTTCAACTTCAGATTGGTTGATTGATGTGTGGCTTTTTTAAAGGGACAACCTAGTATTTAAACAGCAACAAAATGGCTGCCCAGAGACTTGGTTTGGTAAACAGCTGAGGGATGGGGGCTGGAGAAATGTAACCACTCTCAAATTCATAGAGAAAGCCATTGTAGCAACCGTAACCCAACACCTAGCGACCTCGTCAAGAAGTTCAGACATCTTGGCGTAACAGTTATAAGGTGTTGGCTTGACAGTCGCTGGACCCAGGTTTGAGTTCAGCTCAGGGCAACCCCCTGAATTCACTACACTATGAATACAAGGACTGGCCATGCATGATGTCATAATGATAGTTTAACCAGATTTCTAGGTTATATATTATATTCTAGAATTCATCCATGATGTCATAGTGGTAGTTTAACCAGGTTTCTAGGATATATAGTATATTCTAGAATTCATCCATGATGTCATAATGATAGTTTAACCAGGTTTCTAGGATATATAGTATATTCCAGAATTCATCCATGATGCCATAATGATAGTTTAACCAGGTTTCTAGGCTATATAGTATATTCTAGAATTCATCCATGATGTCATAATGATAGTTTAACCAGGTTTCTAGGATATATAGTATATTCCAGAATTCATGCATGATGTCATAATGATAGTTTAACCAGGTTTCTATATAGTATATGCTAGAATCCGTCCATGATGTCATAATGATAGTTTAACCAGGTTTCTATATAGTATATGCTAGAATCCGTCCATGATGTCATAATGATAGTTTAACCAGGTTTCTAGGATATATAGTATATTCTAGAATTCATCCATCATGTCATAATGATCGTTTAACCAGGTTTCTAGGATATATAGTATATTCCAGAATTCATCCATGATGTCATAATGATAGTTTAACCAGGTTTCTAGGCTATATAGTATATTCTAGAATTGCCAGTGAAGATTTCCTGTAGGGTCAAATTGTTAGAGCTGTTGATAAGTCATTGTATAATATTCACCCAATTTATTTTCATGCCATTACATCAATACAGCCCATCCAGAAGAGAATAAACTCTTCCCGATCTACCTCCTCCTGCCGGCCTTCATACATTCTGACGTTGCTGGTAATCGGCTACACAAGCAGTGTGCAACCTACATTTGGAGTGCAAATGTATCTTACCATTTCTACTGATCTGGTGCCAGTTATGATTTTCATATGTTCATTTTACTGGAACAGTTTAATTTAATTTATAATAGTATCTCAAAATCATTGTCTGTGATTAATCTACATTCTATCTAAATGAAAATTATACAAATCTAAAAGTAACTTTTATTGCCATTGCCAACTATGTAAAAATAGCCTACAAATAAAAACATTGCAAATAAATGTCCTATAAATCGCATGGCCTGTCTAAAACGGACTTGAAACATTGTATAAAATATTCTGGGCCCTCAGTTTCCCGTGCCTGTGAGTTCTCGACCGACACAGCTGTAGGCTATTTGTGAAAGGGATAAGAAGTAATCAGGTGTTTTGACATTTCCACTGGATCAGAGCATTACGTTTTTCCCTTTTGTGCCGAGTGGTTATCGAAAGGGTGAGAGCTGGAAATATTTTACAAATACTTTGAGGAGTTATTCTCATTTGCAATTGATTTTGATTAGACTTTGTTTACTTGCTGTTTGAGGTGAAAAAACAATTTGCTTTGAGAAGCTCCACAACTCATTAGTGGTTCAGCGTTAAGACAATCAGAAATACTATCAGACATCCCCAAATGGGCACATTTATAGATCTACATTTGTGCTCAGGACAGGTAGACTAGTCCTACTTCTATATGTGTAACCAGGTAGACTAGTCCTCCTGCTATATGTGTAACCAGGTAGACTAGTCCTCCTGCTATATGTGTAACCAGGTAGACTAGTCCTACTTCTATATGTGTTGTCAGGTAGACTAGTCCTACTACTATATGTGTAATCAGGTAGACTAGTCCTACTTCTATATGTGTTGTCAGGTAGACTAGTCCTACTTCTATATGTGTAACCAGGTAGACTAGTTCTACTACTATATGAGTAATCAGGTGTGTGTCCTTACTCAACATTGACAGGAGTGTTTCCAACAAAAGACAATGAATAAATTTACAAAACTTTCGCATTTTGCAGGGTCAGGTCTGGGTGGTCTGCCAGGTGCCGTTTCATTTAGTATCCGTTTGAGTCGGCTTTGGGGAATGATTGTATTTCCCCATAGTATGTTGTACCTCAAGTTGACCGACTGAAAGGGAGCATAACCTTA